>NW_027272180.1:0-265000 GCF_040938485.1 Diadema antillarum | reverse complement strand
GGTTAGGATCTCAATTTGTTAAAATGGGCACCATGCCCCGCCCAGGGGGCCCCCAGGGGGCCCAAACCCCCCAAATGAAGGAATCTTTAAAAATCTTCTCTAGAATCAGAAGTTATAGAGCTGAGATAATACTATGAGTGAGTACATTAATGACTGTAGTTTCAAGTTTGTTCATAGGAGATCCAGGGGTGCCCCTCTTGGGGGTAGGGGGGGGGGGGTGGTTGGAAGGGTCCAAATGGGGGCCTGAATTGTACATTTTCATCTTCTTCCTGAAAACCTCATGATGGATTTTTGTCAAACTTGGCAGGTAGCATCCCTAGGTGATCAGGATCTCAATTTATCAAACTGGGCACCATGCCCCACCCAGAGGGCCCCAGGGGGCCCCAATTCCCCCAAATTAAGGAATCTTGAAAAAAATTGGGCCCTTATTGTACATTTTCATCTTCCACTTGAGAATGCCTCGTCAAAGTTTGGTGGAGCTGTGAATAATTTAGATTAGTGACTGCGTGAAAGGTGAACTTGCGATATTCAGGTGAGCGCTAGACCCGCGGGTCTCTTGTTCATCAATCTGTCTCCCTCTGTACAAAAGGAGGAAAAACTCATACCCCACATCTTCACCCCTCTGCTCAATATTCTGTTGCTTTCATTTGATATGCCTTGTCGGCCTTGGACACCACAACAATTTCAGAATTTCCGAGCTTGAGTATTTGTTTCAAGTTCATCGTGCCACTGCTTGCAACCAGGGATATAGCCTGGTGGTAATGTCGCTGCTTGGAACATGGTAGATGACAGGTTCAATTCCCAATGGTTCCTTTTTTCCAACATGTTTGTTAAAATTGTAGATCAGCAGTTGTGATCTTACAAATTTAATGTGTACAGAGGGAGACAAATCGAAGAAAAACTTATAAGCCATAGGAATGTCATATTTGGCCATGAGTGATAAGGGAAATATGTATGTTATTATACAAATTAATTATTATTGGTCAGATAAGAATTCCCATGTAGAGAAGCAGTGAATTAACCAACAAAAGAATACATGTGCTTAACATGTATCAGTAAATCAAAGAATAAGATGAGGAATGGTCATATAACTTTGTAACATCATAGGAGACAATTTACTGTTGTGACGTATTTAGTACCACGTAATGCTATTGCCAGAAACAAATCTGAAGGGGGGGGGGGGATGAAATATGTGTGAACATGCATGAAATGATTTGCTACACCATTTAAAAATATTTTGGCAAATTTAGGTGTTCTCAAAGGTTTTTTTTCTTTCTCTAATGTTTATATGAAGACATGTATTGCCAAAGACAGAGTGTCAATACGTTTCGTTGACACCAGCAGCAATATTTTATGCAATTTTTCTCAACAATGTGCATCTAGCAGCATTTCAAGTATATTCATGTTTTCTTATTGACTGTCCTGTTGTAAATCATGTGTTCCTAATTATTGGAAATTCTTCTATGAGTGTATGATTAAGAAGCTGTGCATTGTACATATTAGAAAGTTAACATACCACACAATCTCATCAACATTTCATATATTATGGATTTGTGATGGGCTGAACATTGTGGGGATGTTTTCCCCATTTGAGAACACTTTCATGATTGAATAATTGCATGTGTAGCACAATACGTAGAGCCTTTTTTTTAAAATTATATTCTATACAATGCCATAACCTGAATGTCCAATGCATGTGATTTAGGGGAGCAGCACATGCATGATCTGCGCATATGAGGTGTAACAGCTGCACTTTGCCCACATTGGGTTTGATGATGATGCTTTTAAAATGGCTACCACAAAATTTCAAGTTGAAGTTAGCATTACTCTCAAAGTACTTCTACTTATACCCATGTTATATAAAATATGTTGACTTTTATTGCCAAAATTATAATATTGAGTGTTTTTGCCAAAATTATGAAATAGTGTGTCAAAAATCTTGGGATTTTTTGTGCTGTTAAGAAGAGGTTAAAGTCTGGAAATGAAGTCAAGGGACTTATAACCTTTCATGAAGGCATAACAAATCCTTTTAGATTTAACATTCTCTAGGCACCCTCCCTCATTAAGTACCATTTGTATAGTGTTGGCTACAGCACTTTTGAGGTGGGTAGTCAGGTCATTAATGGTTCAAACACAAATTGTACAAAATTCAATTAGCTCTCATCTTGTTTTAAAAGTACATTTCACACTAAAAAGCTATACAGTGCACTCCTGTTATGACGAACATGGTTATAACGAAATTACGGTTACAACGAAGTAATAATTCAGATCGCAAGATTATCTGCTCTATGTTTTTCATTGTTTATTCGTTCAGTTATATCAAAATGAAAGAAAACTGCCAGTGCAGAGGACTTTGTTATATTGGGAGTCCACTGTACATGACTTCTTCATACTTCATAACAGTAATAATTAGATAGAGAGACTCTATATCTTTTTAACTGTCTTGTCCTTGAGCTTATATCTTGAGTAATCTTATATGAATGAATGTCTTTCCCAATCAAACTCATAAACACAGCAACCTCTTACTGTCCGACAAAACTCTCACTAAATGGCTGAGTAGTACCATTTGGTTCAACTCGTATTGATGTATTCTACAGCATCCCAGGGTGAAGTTTACTTATTTGTCCTTCATGCTAATACTTGTATAGTGAAATTGTTGGAGTTCATGTTTAAGTTACATACAGTCTCAATCTCTGTGTTTGTTAGAAGTAACAAACACAAACTTCATTGTCATTCTCTGGTAGATGTATTCATTTCACAGGCATTAGTAACCTTGTGAAAGTCCAATCCACTTAAAACGGAAGCACACCTCAACTTACCTGCTTTCCTTCCCGAAAGTCAAACTGATACTTGATTCAAAGTACACAACTCAATACTGCTATTGTGATTGGAGGCAGGGAAACCCCTCTAAATAAACCTTCAGTATATATGAGATGGAGCTAAGTTTTTGTCACATCTGTGCATGACATACCTGTATGTAAAGTTTCTACTAAGTAGTAATGTATGTGCAGATTTATAAATACATTTCCCACGCAGGCTGGATAATGGTATGTTAACTGTTGTTTCATTAGATGCTGATAGTTCATATGTTTTCATTCTTATTCCAGTATGGGAGGAATGATTATTGTAAGATGTATCAATTATGCTTATACTTAAGGATTGCTTAAGCTTTAACATATAGCTGTTGTTTTGTGTGTGCCATGAAAAATCAAAAACAGTCATGGGGGGGGGGGGGATGAAAGAATGGTCTATCTTGTCCTTGCCAAAATGATGGAATAGTGTGTTGTGTGAAGGATTCCAACCATGTCAGATTTATCAGTGTTTCCTCCTTCTTCCTTCCTAAGAATCTCTGTACACTGTCAGCCCCGACAACCTGAGCAGCAGAACAGCTTAGAACCATATGCTCCACTTTCCACTTTTGGGGGGTCAGTAATATTAAAAATTGAAGAAAAACAAATCTGGGAAAAAAATCACAATACCCATATTTTCCAAAGGTTTCATCCTTAGATTCCTTCTTACATTGACCTGCAGCCCTTCCCCCCCCCCCCACCCTTAAAAAACATTCTGCAGCTCCTATAATGCATGCTGTTTGGTGCCTATCTGCCAGCCTCAGATACACTTTCTGTGATTTTTAGAAGCTCATTGCAGTAGTGGCCCTTTCTGGCAAGCATTTTTGATTTCCACTGGGAAAGTATTGATCCTATTTGCTGTCAGAATGCCATTTTCTGAATCCTACAATCAATTATCTACTTTGTGGCTAGTACATTCGATGAATGATTGTATATCCATGAGACTTGGGTCATCTCAACTTTCGATGTTGCTGGCAATTTTTTGTCAATTTCATGCAGCTTTTTTATCCATTTCAACTACAAGAGAATTATAGATACTGAGTAATGCAAAATACTCAGAATAAAATTTTGAAGAAAAAAAAAATCCTCCAGAAAAAGGGAAAGGTTGAACCAATTTCTTATTTTTATGTAAAAAATAGAGATATGGTATAGATCATTATTCCAATTTGGGCTGGGGATTCTATTTACCAACCCCCTCCCCCTACAGAGAAGAAGAAAATCAAGCATTTTAACATACTGTTCTAATGCAGTTCAAATTGTAGATCTGGCTAGAGGACCACAACAATTTGTGTTTGTTTTTCCATTGATGTTCTACCCGTGATGAGTGGACTTTTGCCCAGCATCTATCTTTTAATTGTGTCTGTGATTCACAGCCTTAATGTTGTCGTTTTTTGCTCTGTACAGTTTACATGTATCACTACCATGACAAGTTTCATTTCCCATCGAAAATATTAAGACATTCCAGCTGCTTCAATTTGTTGTGCCAAGATTGCGCTGCCTAAGTGTAGGGTTCATATAATGTCTTTGCAAATTTTTGTGTTACACAAACCTAGCTTAAATAGAATAATAGTGCATTTTCTTCACATTTTTTTTCTTATGTTTGAAATTTGTTCTTGTACCTCTCTATCATAAGAATAGTAGAAAGTATTGAGTGTACACTCATGGTAAGGCATATACACAAGTTTGAGTTTGAGGAAATCATGGTGTTGACGATCAAACACCACAGTGAGCAAAATGAGAAGGTACGTTGATCAAGTAAAGAACAGATCACCAGCCATGACCAGAACAGACTGTGATTGATGCTTTCTTTCACAACGAACCGCACTACAGGTGCGCAGTTCTGTCATCTTATCTCATATTCTGCATGGTAGTTCTCAGGTGTTATATTACAATATATTTCAACATATATATAAGAATAAATTGATATATATTTGTAGTCTATATTTGTACAAATACTCGAATCCATTCTAGGTGATGAATGAGATGCTAATGTTTGCATGACCCTCAGGTATGAAGAAATTTTACAATTGTGAAAAATGAAGATGATTAAAGAAGATGTTTGTATGATGTCTTGAATGATTAGTTTGGGTAAATATAAGTCCTAAAAAGTATGTTTTTGTGTGTTTGTCTTCTTGGTTGACTTTTGTCACTGTGAGCTCTGTCTCTACACTACTGCCTCAGAAGTCCATGCCATTATTCCAGGTCCATGCTGTTGTTTTGAATCCTTGGTCTTCAGTGGTATGATTAAGGAAATAACCTCTGCAGATGTAGTTGACAGTGATAGAGTGCATTTCATTATCATTTGCCCTCATCAATCTCTCCCACACACATACAATTAACAAATGAAACATAAAGTTAGTTCAGTACTATATATACCTATTACTCACCTGATCCAAAGACTTATTTCTAAACTTTCACGTTCCCATCATCTATGACTAATCATTATTTCGACTAAGCTTGTCAGGAATCGTTAATTGAGGGTTTAGAGCTTGGCCCAAGGTCCGAATAGTGAATTTCAAAGAGGTCTTCCAAATCCAGAAGTATAGTGAGGCCAAGCTGTATTGTAGAAGGTGCCCTCACACTCAGAGATGAGGAATTCTGGCGATAACACAAGTGTCTCAGAGGGCACCAAAAGACAAACTTGATTTTGACTACCTGAGGAGTGATATTCGGAGAGTATATATTGATATGAATAATTGATATCTGGAGATATTTTACGTCCTCTCTGCACACCATGAAGTATTTACTGATTTTCATATATCATCTGCTACATAAACGTTAATCTTGGACTTGGGAAATTTATGGCCGAAACCCCCGACAAATTATCCTAAATTTTGTTGACCTGGCTGAAGTTCGAAAATGACAGTTGAAACCAAAGTACAATATTGTACAGTGATCTTTGACACTGACCTCTGACCCATCAACTCTAATATGTTCACGCAAATAATGCAGGTGATTTTTTTTTTACCCTGTCCAACTCACATTATCAGTGGACATATAGGTGAAGTATAGTGACGAGACAAATGCTAGAAATGACCTCTCTGCAATGACTCGAGACTTATGGAGGTGCCTACTGTCCACATGTATACCACGATATAGTCGATACAACGTACTAGTAATCAGTCGCGGATCCAGGCGGGGGCGCACCACCCCCCCCCCCTTTATTTTTTGTTAAAACAAAAGAAGTAAAAAGAAAAATGGGGTGCGTGCACCCCCTTTAATTTTGTAAAGGCCTACCCCCCCCCCTCCCCGCCCCTTTATAGAATTCCTGGATTCGCCCCTGATAACTGTTTAGTTTTACCCTAGCTTCCTGCCAACTTATACTACCATTCGACTTTCCTGCATGAAGTTACAGCTGCTGTCATCTTTAGCCTCAGTTCAGTGACCTTAGACCTTACGAGATTATGCTCAAAATCTTGTCAGTGCATCTACACTTCATCACGATGTAGCATCCCCGATCAAGAAAAGCCATCTAGCAGTGTTTAGTTGTGTTTGGGGTTTTTTTAGTGTGTGAAAAGGCTAAATGACGTGCTGGACGGACGGACCACGGACAGACTACTCGAAAGCAAAACGCCCTTTGGGACGGAGACATTATAATTATAATGATTATAGTAATAATAATAACGATAATAATAATAATGATAATAATGACGATAACAATGATTATTATTATTTTTCATATTCGCCGCTGGTAGAATAATAATAGAAATAATAATGATAACAATAGTCATGATAGTAATGAAAAATAAGAGTAGATACAAGAGAGAAAGATTGAAAACACGAATGAAACCATCAACAATCGTAAAATCTCAACACATAATGACATGGATACTGACCATATTTAAAGAATGGCGCCAGAGAATGAAGGCAGAGAAGAGACCATTAAAAATTCACACACTATCACACCAATCTGCACAACGGCAAAGTAGGCCTATGAGAGTTTCACAGGATGGAGCAATCATTCGTGACGAGGATTTTTCTTACAGGTCAAAACTACATGTACATGTGCAAAAATCGCATCTTCTGAACACAAGATAAGCAAATTTGGACTACTGTGGTTGGAGAGAAATCGCATAAGCGGCTCACAGACATATAGGAAATTGGTTTCAAGTTGAACATAAACATTGTTTTCTTCTTTTATAGAAGATCTAGTATGATCCAAACAAGCTTATTTATCATCACCCTGACCGTAGCTCTATTAGTTCGCAGACCTCGAGGCCGTGTCACACCTTTCCGGGCAAGCCTTGCGTGCGACTTGCGAAGAACAATTTTTACTACCCGGAGACTCCGAAGATGACCCGCACATGACAGTAACTAGCACGTATTTCACCCGTAGTTGCCTGGAGATGCGCAAGCAAATCTTTACCCGCAACCATGTTTAGGCCCTGTCACACCTTTCCGGGCAAGCTACGTGGGCTTGTTGCGTGTTGGGATTTTCCAGCATAAATACCGGACAATTTCTGAGGGCGGACAAGGATTTGGGCAAGTTTTCTGGTCTATTGCCACTTGGTCTAATCACCAGTTGGGCTAACACCATTCGGGCTAAACCCATTTGGTCCACTTCTCACTTGGTCCACTTGCCACATGGTCTAATAACCAGTTGGTCTAATGACCACTAGGGCTAATCGTCACTTTGTCTAATTCCCATTTAGTCTAATTGCCAGTTGGTCTAATGTATTTTTTTTTTTGCCACTAGGTTTAATTGCACTTGGTCTAATATCAGTTCGTCTAATGTTCAGTTGGTCTAACACCAGTTGGTCTAATGCCAGTTGGTCTTTTCCCACTTGGTCTAATAACCAGTTGGTCTAATAACCACTTGGGCTAATAACCACTTGGTCTAATTTAAGGTAAGGTAAAGGTATTTTTATTTGGCAACATCTCTTGCAGCCCGTAGGCTGAATTACAGATATTTTACATGAGTAAATGTGAGGACATAGAAATAAGAAAAAAAAACTACAAGATACAATGACCAACAGATATCAGGGATACGATATTGCACATGGAAATTAAGTTTCATAAAAAAGGTCATGTCATGTACCTCCACCGTTTATCTATTTGAACAAGGAAAAATATTACTATACTTGATTACGAAAACATACACAAACAAACAAATCAATTCAAACCAACGCCAGTACTGAAATCAGATGCATAACATTATTTTGCTCACTGTATATACTGTACGTAAAACCCATGAAAGTTGCAGGGCCTCGTGTGAAGTTGGAGAAAAGAGAAATAGAGAGATGAGGACAGGGAGGGAGGGGAGAGGGAAGGGTGGAGACAGGAAAACAATTTATAGCGCGTAGAACTGTTATCTGAGACCAAACACAAACTTCCGAATAAAATTTAAAATTTATACATATCAATAATTATCACACTGAAAATGATACTATTCACTTCATTTACATTTAAAAACCAATTATATATTCCAAAATACATTTATATAAAACCATATATCATAAGATATATAAGATAAATATACAACAAATTGTAGTTACTGAAAAATAAAATTCCATCCCGCGTTTATAATTCAAATTGTGTTATATCAACAATAAATCACAATGTCATTATGATCGCTTGGGCGACAAGACCTTGTGTCTCAAGTTTTGGTGAAAATGACTTCCTCTAACTATTGGTCAGACAATTTAAGTCAAAGTCCCGTTCAAGTTTTTGCTGCTCCACCCCAAATATATAAGGCCACCACGGCAGACTAAATATTTGACATTGCAGATACGAGGTCTTGCCGCCCCAATAACGACATACTTTGATTAAAACATACTACATATGAAACAAATCATTGCATTATTAACTCTGATTATTGCAATGCTTGTTAATAAGCTATTATTATTCCGGAGGCTTAACAAAAAGACCTCTCAAAATCACAAACAATCACATTTATATCTCATTTTGCTCATTTCTTGTAATGCGCGTAATGCCTGTGTATGTTATAAAAACAATATGTAACTGGGGAAGGAAAGGGAGAGAAAAAGAAAATGAGTGGGTGAGGGAGGGGGGGAGAGAGAGAGGGTTAAGAAGTTACAAAAGGAAAAAAAACAAAAAAATCAAAAAAACTATTAAAGACTGAAACAAACAAGCTACAGCTTAAGATTCAAAACTTACAACTATCAAAACCATAACACTGACTGGTAGGCCTATATCATTACCAAAAAACATATTTTGCATGTTATATGTGTATATTCAATCTTCAAGTTGTGTTATATTTGCAATATATCACAATACGGTATATATAAAATAAGAATAACATGCAATTCTTTCAGTATTCAACCTTAACCACCAATAACCTACCAATCTGCAAACTTATTCAAACCTGACAAACATCTCTCATCCTGTGGTGTGAGTGATGTACTGCATAATATGTGTCAACACAAAACAATAGAGGAAAAAGACCGTACGACAAAATTACTCCTTGAAAACTTAAACAACCGATCTCAAGCTGAGTTTAGAATCCTTGTCAAATAAGGCATTGCACTGTTTCTGTAACGTTCAGTCCTGCACTTGATCTCCCTGAGTTTGTTGCTATGTCTTAGGGCTCTGTAGCTGCTCTGGGTCGGCGGGAACCAGTCTGGAAATCTCGCATAGAGTGAGGCAGCGAACCTCAGACACAACTCATCTCTTCTATCACAGAGGGAAGTAATGTTGCACATCACACAGGCCTTCTCATATGAGTCATACCCATTACCTAGGATTATACGGAGCGCTCTTTTTTGAACCATTTCAATTGCGTTACTCTGTTTGTTAGTAATGGATGAGTGCCATACCGGTACACAATACTCTAAGACTGGTCTGATGTAGCTAGTGAAGATGGTTAGTAGGTCTTCAGATGGCGCCCTGTATCGTTTCATGACGCGGAGTACGTACAGCTTCCTCGCAGCTCGCTTGACAATGTCGTCAACATGTGAATCCCAACGAAGGTTGCTTTTGGATAGTAACACCAAGGAGCTTGACCGCGTTTATTTCTTCCAGTACGATGTCGTTCAGCTTGAGCTGGAGGGGTGGGCTTGTGCCGAAAGGGTGGGTTGGGTGGTGGCGCGTCGCGTTAATGGGAACACCACCCTTCGTCCAAAGCCCCCCCCCCCCTCCCCCCCCCCCCCGGTTTTGCCGAAAGGGTGCGTTGGAAGCGTTGGATCGCGTCGCGTTGACTGGAACCCCACCCTTCGTCCAAAGCTCCTCCGGTTTTGCTGAAAGGGTGCGTTGGTACATTTTCTCATGTAATATAAAGCCCAAGCTATTTTGACCCTTCCCAGGCCCAAGGGGGGGGGGGGGGGGGGGGCACATTGTGCCCCCCTTATAGTGGGGCAGATATGTGAAAAAAATGCTCACATCCGGCGGAAAGTATGAAATTTTGCATATAGGGGTATTTTGAGGCGCTGATTTCAAAAATTGCCGGATCCAAGAGATCTGATCACGGGGTCGGCCGCCATTTTGAATTCCAAAATGGCCGCCGTCAAAGATCCCTATCTTCAGTTCTGAATGACATTAGCCATTGGAATTTGATATATAAAAGCATGAAGATATGATGACTTCAATAACAGACTTATTTGATATGTCTGACAAGCTGCACGGCAGCCAATTTGAATTTAATACACATTTGCCATGTTGGAGTGTTGAAAATCTCTATCTCGGGTTTGTAAATTAGGCTACCTGATTGAGCGCGCGTTTGTAACTGATTGAGTGCGCGCTGATGTATTTACATTGTGACGTCAGTGAAAGGTGCATTATGCTTCCTTTTTGCTGCACTTTTTGACATGCCCGTGAATGTTAGTCGTGATGTTTGTCTTCGTAGCCACATTGGAATTCAAAATAGCAGGCATTGCGTTTGTCAGACACATCACATCAGTTAATAGTTTAACTCAGTATGTTAAAATACTTGTTTACACCTAGTTTCAGGGTCACTCACCACTTAGAAATCGAGATAGAGATTTTGAATATTTCGTCGAGGCGGCCATATTGGAATTCAAAATGGCGGCCATTCGATGTTGGTCAGACACTCCGAATCAATCTGTCATCAAAATCAATGTGTCAAAATGCTCATGTGTACCAAATTTTGGTGCCACAGGTCATTCAGAACTGAAGATAGGGATCTTTGAATTTGTTTTGTGATGGCGGCCATATTGGAATTCAAAATGGCGGCCGACCCCGTGGTCAAATCTCTTGGATCCGGCAATATTTGAAATCAGCGCCCCAAAATACCCCTATATGCAAAATTTCATACTTTCCGCCGGATGTGAGCATTTCGACCACTTTTTGTTACATATCTGCCCTGCTATTATACAACTTTGTTATTGTTTGATGTTTCATCGTCACATTTGGCACATGGGTAGAGCAACTCATAGTCTACATGACCGCATACTTTATTTTTTTAAGGTCACACATAGAGGGCGCTATTTACCAAAATATAAAGAAATACATAGGAAATATGCTAAAAACATGATTTTTCTGCATGATTTCTTTATCCCCGGTATATATGTCTTATCATAGACCAATATTTTTCATATTTGCCACAAATGATCTGCAAGTCAAAGCTCATTATTTTTTATGGTTGAAATTTCTCAAGGTCACCACATGATAAAATAAAGAAATACATTAGGAGTCCTGTGATGTATTGTGTGGGATACGTACATGCATAGTTATCATATTTCATATTCCCATAATATCGGAATGTTAAGTTTGCAGATTGATAATGTGATAAACAAATGATATTAGAGGTATAACTTGGGTGAAGGAATCAAAATGACACAAAATAGAATGGCAATCTTTGGAAAATACTGTTATTTTCAAGTATCTCTATTATATCTATTGTTTTATGGCATTGTCACAGAAAAACAAAGGAAATAATAGGAAAAACATTTCAGGGCCATAATTACTTCACATTTTGCTCCTTCAGCAAATTTCAGCCTAGAAACGCCCATTTTATACATTATAATATGGTTAATTGGAATTGGAACAGAAAAATATGCAAAATCTGACTGACAGTGGTTGTCAGTTTATTGTTGCCATGGCAACCAGCAATATCAAATATAGCTAAATTATATATCAAAATGTTCGGAATAAGATTTTAGGAAAAGTCACCAAATTTGGTTAAAACTGGATTAAGGGCGAAGGAGTGGCGAATGAAAATCTGGTAGGGGGGCACAATGTGCCCCCCCCCCCCTTGGGCTTTATAGGGTTAAAAGACGAGTTTTTAAACAACAAATAACAATTAGACCAAACAGTAATTGGACGAAATGATGACTAGACCAACTGGTTATTAGACCAACTGATATCAAGCAGTCTATTAGACTAACTGGCTGTAGACCAAGTGGTAATAGAGTGTAAACCGATCCGGACGATAGCCTCTTTGAAATGGTTGTTTGAAGGTTAAATATAAATTAAAAACTCGTCTTTTAATATTACAATGAGAAAAAGTACCAACGCACCCTTTCGGCAAAACCGGGGGGGGGGGGGCTTTGGACGAAGGGTGGGGTTCCAGTCAACGCGACGCGACCCAACGCTCCCAACGCACCCTTTCGGCAAAACCGGGGGGGGGGGGGGCTTTGGACGAAGGGTGGTGCTCCCATTAACGCGACGCGCCACCACCCAACCCACCCTTTCGGCACAAGCCGGAGGGGTGGGAGTGGTGTTTTGGTGAACGCGACACGCATCACTTTACATTTCGATGGGTTGAGTTTCATGTCCGCTTCGGCACACCACCTACTGAGTTCCCTGAGGATGTCCGGGACTACACTTCCAGAGTTGATTTTCCTATTCTCAGCAATGATCATGTCATCTACGTATTTCCAACGCTCTACTGGTGTCTCCTGGAGTGCATCATTGATCATTGCCAGGAATACCAGTGGGCCAAGACGTGTGCCCTGTGGCACGCCACCACTGGGAGTCAGGAGGTTTGACAGTTGACCTTTGTATCTTGTCATCTGTTGACGGTCGCTCAAAAAGCTACACATCCAAGGAACTAATGAATCTCTCATGCCCAATTGATGCAATTTTGTGATAGCAACATTGTGATTGACGAGATCAAAAGCTTTTTGTGAAGTCTGTCATCACCATTGTCGAGACTGTCCCTGAGCTGTCTGCACTGCTGTGAAGGAATTGCATCAAGTTGAGCAAGTAGTGTGCTGTCGACAGTTTTGGACGACTTCCAAATTGTTGGGTGTCGATCTTAGTAGAAATATCATTCAGGATGTGTTTGTACGCGAACAGTTCAGAAAGCTTTGCGAAGTGGTCTGTGAGTGATATCGGACGCAGTTCAGGAAACTTCGGTGGAAATCCCTTTGGAATTGGGACTACTATGGACTTTTTCCACTGAGTTGGTACGCAGCCTTCCTCGAATGAAGCGTTGATGATATTGGCCAGTGGGGTGCTCAGCTCTAAGGCAAATTCCTTCACAATCCTGGAAGAAATACCATCAGGGCCATTGCTCTTTCCCAGTTTGACCCTTTTCATCTCATTGTAGACATTCCAAGGTTGAACTTTCGGTATATCCCCAGGTAGACACGGTCGATATGCAGGTAGTTTCCGATTGTCAAGAGCTTGGGTATTGCTCGAGATGTTGACAAAATGTTCATTGATAGCATTTGCTAACTCTTGATTGTCTGAGGGATGTATGCCAGGCACCTCTATGGATGTATCAACCTGGTCATTGGTGGTCGTGACCTTGATGAACTGGTACCACGCACGCGGGTTTTCCTTTTTGAGACGTTGTATGCGGGTTTGGTAGTATTCTTTTTTTGCTTTGCATATTTCTCTTTGGACCTTGTTTCTCAAGAGTCGCCAGTCTGCAGACTTGCTTTGGAACGCTAGCTGTCGGTCTTGGATCAAGCTTTTGACCTTAGATGTTACCCACAACTTATCTCTGCAGTGGATCTTTACTGATTTTAAGGGGAAGTGCAAATCTATGGCTGCATTGAGTTCATCATAAAATTTATCACATTTCATTTAGCTACAACACACAAGTGCACTAAAATTCCTTTTTATTATGCTGATGGCTGCTCTGTTATACTACTCGGTTGTTGCCATGTGAACAGACTCATGCATATACATTTTAGTTGCATGCTCTCTCAAATTCCTTCCCATCGGTGTTTTTCCTTCCACTTCTAGTAAGACCTTGGTCGTGTCGCATAGTTTCCCCTCCTTTCTTTCTTTCCTTTCTTTTATGCGTCATTGCAGCTGGCTGGTATATCACATATAGGAATTGCAGTTGATTCATGTTCTCCATTTTTCAAATCTTTCCCCGTGTCTATGGAAGCCGCAATGTTTAAACCCTAAAATTATATAGTACTTAAGTATTCACGTCATTATCACTCCCATGTCAAAATTGCTTTTAGAGCAACTGCTATAGTGTGCAGCATGTGGTTACTTGTTCTCATTTTATCACACACATAAATACATGTGAGAAGAATCTTCTGAGCCCCGAGTAATAGTCATTCTCTTTTGTTTATCCTTACTTTTGGTCTTAATTGTACCCGTGCTCCTCATCCTGTTCCCCTCACTAGGCTTTTGTTGGGACCTACACTCAACAAGCTTTGCTTTTTAGTAGGTTCCATCGTATTTCTCTTCGCATCCTTTACTTTGATTGAAAATGACACATCGACCGTTATGTATTATTTTTGTATTCCTATTTCTTCATGTATATATCCAAGCTGGACATTCTGTTTTATATTTTGTTATATACCATGTATTTTCCATCGAGAAATACGAAAATAAATTGAAATTGAAATTGAAAATTTGAACGCCACTTTCTTCGATAATTCTCGACCAATTGTTACCGGTGATCCAGCGACCGAACTGCCTGATATCAGAGTCACGCATAGGACGTACAACCTTTCGTCTTGTTTTATTGGCATGTTTACTGGGGGTACAGTTGGGTTCCCATAGAATCCCATTATGATCGCTGCGACCAAGTGGAGCTATCAGTTTGACAGGGTTGTAGAGGTCCGAAATATTTGTGAGGATCTTATCCAGAATGGCATCATTCCTTGTTGCCTGGTCAACGACTTGGCGTAGGTTTTGTCCATTTATAAGTGAAGTGAGATTAAGGCGATTCACATCACCCAGAATGACAATTCCGGCGTCTGGATGGCTTGCTAGAATAGTGTCTATACTTTCCACCAGGCGAGTGATGAAGGAATCGCCATATAATTTACACTTAGTCTATTTTCATTTAGTCTAATAGTCACTTGGTCTAATTGCCAGTTCGTCTAATCATCATTTGGTCTAATTCCCACTTTGGCTAATGACCAGTTGGGCTACCACAGACTCTAGACTACTGATTCTACGTGTCGATTAATATGGTAATTAAGTTGGCTCAAAAACAGATTTATATTTCAGTTCAATATTGCGTAAATAGGTGAAATGGTTAATTATCTTTTTTCTTGAAAGGGTCCGGGTGAAAGCTCACAATTTAAATGCGTGTATTAATTAGGCTTGAATTATTTACTTTTATTCATTAATTTTTTTCCCAATATTTAGTAGTAGGCCCTATAGCAACGGCGTAAATCTGTATACTGAGGAGTGGGGGATGATCGGCGATAGTCACCATCACCACAGTTACAAGCCCATAACCGGACCGACGCACCGTGGGGGGGGGGGGGGGGGGGGGGGGGGGAGGAGGGGGGAGAAAAGCTTGGTGCTCCCCCCCCCCCCCCCCACACACAAACACACTTTACAGGGATCGAATGTCCCACTCTTTTGCATGAAATGTAAAGTGGGAGGAAAGTGGCAGCAAAAATATAAAATATGGAATATATGTTACTTTTTTTATTTTGCTTGTCGGATGACTTTCGGTGGAAAATCAGACCTTGAAAGTATGACGACCTTTTTTCTTTTTGAAATACCTCTGCGAGGGAGCGGAGCGACCGAGCAGGGGGAGATTGTTGGAGGGGGGTATCCCCCTCCCACACGAGGAAGATTTTGCCTTTCCAGACCTGAAATTCAGCGATCTGATGCACACTTTTGGTGAAATATTGGATTTTCTTTAAAAGAGAATAAGTAAGAAAATGAAATATTAGTATATCATTGAATGAGTAAATCGTGGTATTTTTAGCTCTTGCTCTGCCTGTGCGAGATTGCTGTGAAGGCCTACTAATCAGTGGGGTCCATCACCGATGTAGCAAAAATTTGATCTTAGGGGGAGCGGTTAGATGCGAGGGAGCGAAGCAAGCGAGGGGGGGGGGAGGTGTGGGAGGGGGGATTCCCCACCCCACGGTGTGAACTTTTTGCATTTTGATGTTGTAAATAGTGCAATTTGATGCATTTTTTGCGTGTTTTATCGACTTGAAACAGTCCCACATGATTAAAGGACAAGTTCACCTTCATAGACATGTGGGTTGAGTGAATGCAGCAATATTAGTAGAACACATCAGTGAGAGTTTGACGAAAATCGGACAATCCGTTCAAAAGTTATGAATTTTTGAAGTTTCAATCACTCAAGTCTGGATGAGAAGACTACTATAGCTTGTGATGTCACATGAGTACAACGATATAAAGAAAGAATAAAGAAAATTCAACATATTCTCACTTTTCTCGCATAACAAATGAACACTTGACTTCTCTCTTTCAGAAGGCAGGGGGAATAATATTACCCTTAACATATGTTAGTAACAAGTCGAAGAAATGTGCACTTAATTCAAAAAGTAAAGTTTTGTGAAATTCTCTTTTTATTTTCTTTATATTGTACGCATATGACATCATACACTATAGTAGTCTTCTCATCCAGCAGTGACTACGCAGATACTTTAAAAATTCATAACTTTTGAACGGATTGTCCGATTTTCCCCAAACTTTCACTGATATGTTCTAATGATATTGCTGCATTCACTCAATCCACATGTACATGAAGGTGGACTTGTCCTTTAAGGTCGCTCAACATGTCCACCATGCCTGTCCACGCACATCTGTGCCCTACCCCTCATGGGTCCTACTAGGAAAACTCTTTGCTGTGTTGTTAGCTGCATGATCAGGCACGCAAGTGAAAGCTTGCACTTAAAACCGTATTCATTCTCATTGAGAAATTTGGTGAAAGAATTGCTAATGAGCCCTCCCTTTGTTAACAAACGTTGCAGCATCCTTTCAAATCTTGATGACCATTTATACTGTGCAACTTGATTTGACAATTCAAATTTTAAACTCTCCTTGCTCGTCAATGAATATACTATATACTAAGTGTCATATTAAAAGAGGAAGATACAAACTTTGTGATGATATATATTATACGACATGAATTGTTCTATTTTACTGGGAAAATAACTGACAATTCCGGTTTCCTTTCTATTGGGACGCACTGTATATTTACGTCTGTGGTTCCGTCGAAAACAATTTATAAAGCGCAATTATATACCATTTTGGATGCTCTGAAATACAAGTCTTGTAGACAGATTTTTGAAAAAGTCCCTGGTGTAGGAAGGGGATAGCCCCCCTCCCGCATCTTCCCCCCGCTCAACTCTGCAATGATCAGTTGTGTTTTAGGTTGCTGTAAGATGGTTGTAAGATAAAAACACACGCATGTGTGTGTATCTTAGAGTTGTATAATATATAACGGTTGTTAACTCTTCCTTATACGTTTCTTATTTAGACCAAGTGGCATTAGACTAACTAGTGAGAATTAAACGAAATGGAAATTAGACCAAGTGACGATTAGCCCAAGTGGTAATTAGACTAAGTGGTAATTAGACCAAATGACAATTAGACGAAATGGAAGTTGGACTAAGTGATATGTAGACCAAGTGGTAATGGCCGAAATGGGTGTAGCCCAAATGAATATTAGACCAAGTGGCATGTAGACGAAGTGAATATCAGACCATGTGGAAATTAGACGTAGTGGCAATTAGCCTGAGTGGAAATTAGGCCAAATGGTGTTAGACTAACTGAGAATTAGACTAAGTGGTAGTAGCCGAACTGGTCATTAGACCAAGTGGAAATTAGACGAAATGGTAAATAGACGAAGTGCATGGTTGTAGCCCAATTGGGTTTAGCCCGAATGGTGTTAGCCCACCTGGTGATTAGACCAAGTGGTAATAGCCCAACCGATAATTTACCCATGAGCAAGTTTTGCATGTGTCTTACTTGCTGGACGCGTTCTGCCTAAGTTCTACTCATGGGTATTCTGTGTGACCTGCGTGCCAGGCGCGTGGGGGCTGACAACTCAGCGAAGGAATTCCTCTGAAGGAAGGGCAGAAGTTTCACTGAATTTCATTATCTTGGCCGCATACGGGGACTGTGAAGTACCTGTATGGGAGTTGTCTGCGATGTGCTGCCGCTAAGGGCCTCCTACTGGTGTTTTGCATGGACCTCTGCGGGCAATCCCCGCGACTCACCCGGAAAAAGTTTTGGTCATGCTCAAAACTTTGTTGCGGGTAAATCAGACTTGCGTGCGCACCTCCGGACAACTACGGATGAGATACGTGCTAGGTACTGTCAGATGTGGGCCAACTGCGGAGAGCTCCGGGTAGCAAAGTTGTTTCCCCGCAAGTCAACCCGCAAAACTTCCTCAGATACGGTATGACAAGGCTTTGGGCATGCTCAAAACTTGTTCCGGGTGAGTCGCGGGGGTTTGGCTGCAGAGGTACACGCAGAACACCAGTAGGAGACCCTTACCGGAAACAACTCGCAGGCAACTCCAACGCAGGTACTTCGAAGTACCCGTAAGTCGCTCGTGATAGAAAACGGATCGGTTTCAAAGCTCTCACGCAGGTCACACGGAATACTAGTACATTGTATACGCAAGTAGAAAGTAAGTAGCACGCGTCTAGCAGGTAAGACACAAGTCCGAAACTCGCAAACATTCTTGTCCACCCGCAGAAAATTCTCCTGCGTACTTGAAAATCCCTACTTGCAACAAGCTTGCCCGGAAAGGTTTGACACGGCCTTTAGCTTCGATTCTGTTCACGTTGATTTCATATCAAAGCAATAATGAGAATAAACGTGAAACACCATGAAAGCACACTTCTTCTTCTTTGCAAGTTGGCTCATATAGGCCTAACATGACAATGTTACACATTTGCTCAATGTGAACATCCACATACAATATCTTATAACAACTGTTAATAAGAGTTTTGAAGCTTTTCACCCGAGATGGGTACTTCTCCCTTGATTTCTGTGTTGCCTTTTCCGTCATGTAATCAAATTTTGTGCCAAGTAACATGATCAACAGCTTTGCCAAATCCATGATTCCGAGTTTTAAGTGCGTTATTCAAAACATTTTCAACAACTTTCTGAATATTATGAGAACAGCAGATTAGCGTGTCATCAGCGTATTAATGTGCCTTGAAGCGAAATTATTATTTTTTAATTATTATTAGTCAAAGAAGATAAACAACATGTAAGGACTTTATGGTACTCCTCTGCGTATCAGTATTTCTTCAGAGTCCGTTCACGCTCATGACAATTTTAGAAGTTCTTTTTATTCTTCTGTCAACGGCAAGATTTTAGCGGTGACATTAAATGCAATACATTGTAATGTAATTCTACATCCGTGACACCCGTGTTTTCAAGTTTGATTGTCGATGTCGATGACTTTGCAAATCGACCAAAATTATGCCAACGTAGAACTATTTACCTTCTTAATCAACAGAGTGAAACCAGTCACCCGTGACTGTAACAATATTATGCAGCTACGTAAACCGGCAGACTGATTTCAGCTATGCAATGGATGAGATCTTTAAAAGTAGTCGGGAAGAAATAGCCCAACAACTGTTTCCATTACAATAAAGAGGTACAGGATAACAGAGAGCCTTCTCGGAAGAGACCGGTTCCGTAATGTGTATTCAAATTAGTTGCCCCTTAGACCACAAAGCTTGTCAGAGACAATAATAATTGCCCTACAGAGCAACAACTATACATTTGCCTGTAGTAGGCCCTACACTGCAGCGGCGGATCCAAGAATTCCATGAAGAGGGGGCGCCTTTCCAAAATCAAAGCCCCCCCCCCCCATTTTTTCTTTTTCTCTTTTGTTTTTACAAAAATATACAGGGGGCGCCCCCCCCCCCACCCCTGGATTCGCCACCGCACTGTAGACGTATTTGATTATTGTTTATATTCTCATTTGTATACTGATCCTTTCAGTCCTTTACTATTATACGTACTGCATGATCAGTCTTTTTATACACCAAGAAATACACTTCAAAAATGAATAAATAACCAACTGAATTTCTAAAGTGGAGGGAACAGATCAATAAAATACTTCGCATACCACTAGGCTGTAGGAAAAGAAACAACCATGAATTGTAATACATCACAAGAATGGTCTATTGTGGAATGGTGTATAAAAGGTGTTGTCTGTCTGGGGAATAACATGGCGTCAAGGAAGAATGATTTAGTTGCTTCCAATCAATGCAGCGGCAGCTGCCTCCACATTCTAAACAGGGCTGCCAACTCTCACGCATTGAGCGTGAGACTCACTCATTTTGGTCCTTTCTCACTCTAAAACTTTATTTCATTTGCATGCATTTCTATTGATCTCACTCATTTTGACTCCTAAATTATAGCATTGGCCTATGGGAGTCTCACTCTCAACTAGTTTCCAGTATTGGCAGTTGTACTATATACCATGTACTGAGAAAAGCAAAGGGTGGGTGACGAATTTTAGGTGACTCGTGTGCAGCTCTGAACTGGAACAAGCCGTGTAAAGCACATCTTCGAGGTAGAAGGGATTGCCCGTGAGAAAAGAGACGCATAGTAATCGAGTTCCTAGCCGCCGCTCTTAAATCCTGTCATATCAGACGCCATCCCTTCTCATACACCCATATAGTGCCAAGGATTTGACGCCTGATTCGTAAGTTTTCACCATGATGGCTGCAGCTCCATTGTGTATATTGTAGAACACTGGAGGAGGTGGAATGCCACGGAAGCTGAAAGAACTGTAAGTATGTCTAGAAATATATGACCTTACTCGAGTAAGAATGATAGAATGAGTCAGTTCCAGTTATTTTTTTTTTCAAAGCTAGTATGGCCAGGCTGACACTTGCACGATTCTGTGGCACGCATTGGCACGACTCGAGTTGTGCCAGTGCGCAAACTAGTCGTAAACTGGCGTGAAGTGTGCGTAAACCCGTCGTGACTGGTGCCATGTCGGGACGAGAATTTTAAAGTGTTCAAATTTCGCGACCGTGTCGTGAACTATGCACAAACTGTTTGTGAACTCGTCGTGAACTCGTCGGGACGATGCGGGAGGATGCGTGCCAGTGCGTGGCAGTGCGCACTGTTCGTGACAGTTCGTGACACAGTTCGTGACAGTCGTAGCATGCTACGACTGTCACGAACTGCCACGAATAGCTCACGAACAGTTCACGATGAGTTCACGAGTAGTTCACGACATGATCACGAATTGGTGCGTATTGTGTCTGCACGAGACATATTGTGACTATCTATGGTGTAGCAGTAAACAGCATGTTTCATTCATTCCATAATCAGCCATCTCACCGCCACCCTTCCACCACACTTGTCCACTGTTAAGTTCTTATCGTTCTCTGGTTTCTTTCTCTCTTCATGATCTTTGATACGCCGACAGCTACTTTCTGTTCCTACTTCCTTTCCGCTCTCCCCGTCATTCATCATCACCTCATCACACCGTATCAGCAATATATTGTAAACAACACCGGAAAGTCACCAGGTCATGTTTTGTAGATATAGTGTACAGTGATACATCAAATGTACATGTGTTGGATTGATATATTGGAGAACAATGAATAAAGCACACTTGCGTTTTTGACTCCAGAGCAAAGCAGTCATGCCTCCTTCATTTTCTCACTGAGTCTTAGAGTCCGACTTCATCCTCACACACATAAAAACATAAAAATGGCGACGAGGATGCTTACTCCGCCTGCTCCCTTCGATATTTCGGCCAGAGCATCGCATGCTTGGTCGAAGTGGAAGATGGCATTCGAGTACTACATTGCCGCTACGGGAGTCACAGAAGATGCAGCAAAACGGGCAATTCTTCTTCACTGCGTCGGACCAGATGTGCAGCAGCTTTTTGCCACGCTGAATGGGGGAACATCTTACAACTCTGCTATGTCAGCCTTGACTGGCTATTTTGTGCCAAAGAAAAACGTTGCATTCGAGAGACACTCATTCCGCCAATGTGAGCAACGTGACAGCGAGTCTGTTGATGAGTACTACATGAGGCTTAAGACGCTCTCCTCCACGTGCGAATTCGGTGCCAACGAGGACGACCACATTCGAGATCAGTTCATTGACAAATGCAACTCCAAGTCGCTACGCCGTCGACTGCTGAGAGAGCCGGACCTTAAGCTAACTGGTCTTCTCTCTATCGCTCGTGCTGCGGAAGCAGCCGATCGCCAAGCCTCGGCGATGGAGATGAAGAACTCGACCCCCTCCACTGAACACGTAGACGAAGTGACTACTAGACAGAGCTATCGAGCGCCTAATGACAGGCGTGGTCGGCGGTTCTCAAATCGCGGTCGACACCGCAAAGGAGGAGGAAGAGGATTATACGCGCCACAATACTCGCGCCAATCTAACTTTGGACCGTGTTCTAACTGTGGGATCAACGGACATCAACCTCCAGATCAACAGTGCCCAGCTAGAGGACAGGAGTGCAGAAAGTGTCATAAAATCGGACACTATTCTCGAGTTTGTCGCGGCAGCAGCTCGAAAGGCGTGAATTCAGTGGCTGAAGAACTCGGTAATTTCCAGCCATTCGACGACGAGATCGCCAGCCACCACGACAACGGCAGTGAGACTGGTGAAACGCCTGCCACGGACACCCACCGTCTCTTCACCATTGGGCAGTCGCGAAACAAGACCCGCGTCAAAATAGCGGACATCGAAATCGACATGCTGGTCGACACCGGAGCGTCGGTAAATATAATAGACGCCCGCACATATGAGTGGATGAGAGGCCGCGCATCACCGACTGATCTGCGGTTGACCCCCACTCATATTCGCCTGTTTCCGTACGGTGCTACAACCCCATTGCCAGTGATTGGGGAATTCAGCGCTAGGACTTCGTGCTCGACTCAACTTTCCACGACAGCACGATTCGTTGTCGTGCACGGAAGCAGTGGATGTCTTCTTGGGCGAGACACAGCCGCAGCGCTACAGCTAATTCGAGTCGCAGACGAGAGTGTACAAGAGACAAATCACAACGCCAGCGCCGTTCACATTGACGCTCATCTTGCCAGCCACCACGTCGATGACCTCCAGCGTCAATATCCAGAAGTTTTTGCCGGTTTCGGCAAGCTCACCGAATACAAAGTGCGTGTACATGTTGATCCGGACATAGCCCCTATTGCTCAGCCAGCCCGTCGGATACCGTTTCATCTCCGTGAAAAGGTGGACCAAAAACTTCAAGAGCTAATCGACATGGACATCATCGAGCCTGTGTCAGGCCCGACATCGTGGGCGAGCCCGCTTGTGGTAGTTCCAAAACCAAATGGGGACATACGAGTCTGTGTAGATATGCGAAAAGCCAATCTAGCGGTGAAAAGAGAGCGCCACCCGATCCCCACCCTAGACGAGACCCTTACCGCACTCAACGGTGCCGCGGTATTCTCTAAGCTAGATCTAAAGTGGGGATACCACCAAATTGAACTCGAAGAGACCTCACGAGATATAACGACATTCGTGACGCATCGTGGTGTGATGCGTTATAAGAGACTGATTTTCGGATTGTCATCAGCAAGCGAGGCATATCAGTATGCCATACAGACCGCATTGCAAGGACTGGAAGGCGTAAAGAACATCTCGGACGACATCGTGGTGTTCGGGAGGGACATCGCCGAGCACGATGCCCGCCTCCACGCCGTGCTGAGACGACTCAGCGACCGTCACCTCACAGTGAATCCGGAGAAGTGCATCTTCCGGGTGCCGAAAATCAAATTCTTCGGCTTCGTGATTTCGAGAGACGGCATCGCAGCCGATGACGCTCGAATAGCGGCCATCAAAGAAGCTCGACAACCGACAAACTCCTCAGAAGTTCGCTCGTTCTTGGGATTAGTGAATTATTGTGCGCGACTGATCCCAAATCTTGCCACCATTGCCGAGCCCCTTCGCCGACTCACTCGCGCGGACCAGCCATGGATTTGGGGTCCTGAGCAGCAGCAATCATTCGACCGACTTCGACATGCCCTGACGAGCGAGGACGTCATGGCACATTTCGTCACGAGAGCACCGACCGAGCTACGAGTCGATGCCAGCCCCGTCGGTCTCGGTGCTGTTCTTACGCAGACGATCAACGGGAAAACACGCCCAGTCGCGTATGCTAGTCGCACGCTCTCTGATGTGGAACGTCGGTATTCGCAAATCGAACGAGAAGCGTTAGCTGTCGTGTGGGGTTGTGAGAGATTTCATCTCTACTTGTACGGAACTGAGTTTGTTCTCCACACCGACCACAAGCCGCTCCTATACATCTACGGACCGCATGGTCGACCACACGCACGTATTGAACGATGGGCCCTACGCCTACAGCAATATCGCTTCACGATTAGGCATATGCCAGGGAAGACAAATCCAGCTGATGTTTTGTCACGTCTACCGATTGATCAACCTCATCGCGATCGAAATATCGCAGAAGAGTACATTGACGCAATTCTGACGCACGCAATACCACGAGCACTTTCGCGACAACAAATCACCGCAGCCTCCCTAGCCGACTCCGAAATCCAACAGGCGATCGATGCGGTGAATACAGGCAAGTGGCCCGACAACCCGCGATTATCCGCGTATCAACGAGTTCGCGACGAGCTATCAACGAAGAATGGTCTTCTTCTTCGCGGAACTCGCATCGTCATCCCTACTGTGCTGCGAAAGCAAACGCTCGACATCGCACACGAGCCGCATCAGGGCATTGTGAGACTGAAGCAGGCCCTACGCACAAAAGTTTGGTGGCCGAGAATCGATGTCGATGCAGAGACACTAGTTCGAAACTGCTCAGCCTGCCAAGCTGAGATGCCAGCTCCTCCCTCTGTGCCTCTCCAGCCATCGCCCATGCCTCGCGCTCCGTGGAGCAGACTCCACATCGACTTGTGTGGACCTCTACCGACTGGAGAAACGCTTCTAGTCGTCGTAGATGCAGCTACGCGGTGGCCAGAAGTTGAAATCCTCAGATCAACGACATCGCAAGTGATCACGTCGCGGCTAGATAAAATCTTCGCGCAGCATGGATTTCCAGACGAAATCGTGACGGACAACGGACCGCAGTTTATTTCGCAGGAGTTCGCGGAATACATGAAAGCGATCGCTGTCGAACACCGCCGCGTCACA
Organism: Diadema antillarum; assembly: GCF_040938485.1. Lineage (NCBI taxonomy): Eukaryota > Metazoa > Echinodermata > Echinoidea > Diadematoida > Diadematidae > Diadema > Diadema antillarum. The sequence goes on along the minus strand of NW_027272180.1, from coordinate 239,918 downwards.
ACCTACCATCCACAAGCAAACGCGGAAGTTGAGAGATTCAACGCTACTCTCATGAAAGCGATCAGAACAGCGAGGAATAGCAACCGTGATTGGCATCGAGCTATGCTAGCTTTTCTGCTCATCTATCGCTCAACGCCTCATCCGGCAACACGGGCGACACCGGCAAAGCTCCTATACAATCGAGAGCTTCGCACGAAGTTGCCGTCAACGCCAACGCCAACTCGCAGATCGTACGCCAGTGCGAGACGACACGATCAGCGATACAAAGCGAACATGAAGGCGTATCACGACAACAAGAAACGCTCGCGACCACGGAATGTCAACCCGGGGGATCATGTTATCATCACGCAGAGAAAGCGAGACAAATTCTCCTCGCGATTCGACCCCAAACCGTGGGTAGTTATCGCGAGAAAAGGTGGAAGTGTAAAACTTCGCAGGGGAAACGAGACAGCGATGAGATACATGTCGCAAATACGCCAAATCCCCGCTCCACAAAAGCCAGATTCGCGAGAACGCGACGACCACACCGGCTTCGACCTTCACGATGACACGCAGCGTGACCGTCAGACCGCTCCGCAGCAGAACGGAGCAGAGCTTCGACGATCGCACAGACAATCGCGACCACCAGACAGACTTACATACTTCAGGTCAGGTGTAATCATGTGAACACTCATGTAAACCGTAGTGAATTCCTGAGTCGTTTAAAAAAAAAAAAAAGTGGACTGATTGAAGTGAAGAACACTCAGCGGAGAACTATCAGTGTCACACGAACTGTAAATAACTGTAAATAACTGTAAATATATATGAATGAGAAGTCTGACTGTTCAATCATGATGTGTGATCGAAATGTAACCCTTTACCATGTTTATCCATGTTTATAAGATGTGTATTCGCAGACTAAGTTAAGACAACTCATTATGAACCCTGATTATATACTTGTAATGAAATTCACATTACATTGCTTGTACGACATTTCATTCGTGTATTGTCGTATTATCAGAAGTATTCACAAATGTGAAAAAAAAAATATTTGCATTCATGGTGAATAACAGACATCAGATTTGCCTTACAGTACTTCTGTCTTCCTTTTACTCTCTATAACCTATCTCCTGTTTCTATGGTTAAAATACGATGTATATTCATGTTTGCGATACAACTTTGTTGGTAAACCAAAATTCAAGCTTGCAGAGTACACATATCAAGATCATAAAGTACATTTTAATGTATTAATTTCTACCTTCACGAGTTGATATGTTAAAGTGCATAACACAACAGTGCATGGATTCATATTCCACTGAAGTTTGACATGCAAAACATAATTTGTTCCAGTTTATCATGACCGTATTTTGCTTGAAAATCACTCGTAACTGTATTCCGTATATTCCTATGTCTATTGCTCTTCCTTAACTCTTGGCTATCCTTTCACTCACAGACAACATTAGTGATGTGTTTCTTTTCCAAGAAGGGAAGGGATATTGTGTCTGCACGAGACATATTGTGACTATCTATGGTGTAGCAGTAAACAGCATGTTTCATTCATTCCATAATCAGCCATCTCACCGCCACCCTTCCACCACACTTGTCCACTGTTAAGTTCTTATCGTTCTCTGGTTTCTTTCTCTCTTCATGATCTTTGATACGCCGACAGCTACTTTCTGTTCCTACTTCCTTTCCGCTCTCCCCGTCATTCATCATCACCTCATCACACCGTATCAGCAATATATTGTAAACAACACCGGAAAGTCACCAGGTCATGTTTTGTAGATATAGTGTACAGTGATACATCAAATGTACATGTGTTGGATTGATATATTGGAGAACAATGAATAAAGCACACTTGCGTTTTTGACTCCAGAGCAAAGCAGTCATGCCTCCTTCATTTTCTCACTGAGTCTTAGAGTCCGACTTCATCCTCACACACATAAAAACATAAAAGTGCGCGTCGCAGCGTGGCCGTGCCTTCCCACTGACACGGTCATGTGTACTTCACGCATTGATGGCTCGAGCAGTTCACGACTAGTTTACGCACTTCACGAACAGTTTGCGCATGGCACGAGCAGTTCACGAGTTCACGAGCAGTTCACGAACAGTTCATGAGCAGTTCACGACTATTGCGCGACAGTGGCGCTGGCGTCTTTGCGGGGGTATATGTAGGGCAAGAAACGCAAGAAAGTCCCTTCGTCCCACCCACCCAAAAAACGAAATCCTTCGTTTCTTGCGTTTCTTTCCGTTTCTCTTTCTTTTCGTTTCTCTTTTCGCTCACTTCCATTTCTTCGTTTCTTTTTTTTCTTTTCTTTTTTTTTTGGTGAGTGGGGGAGGGGACTTCTTTTCTTTTATTATTCGTTTTTATTTCTCCTTTTCTTTTTCTTTTTTTCCCTTTTCTTTTCCGTTTCTTTTTTCGTGTCTTTTTTTTCGTTTCTTCTTTTTTTCTTTTTTGTTAGTTTCTTTTTCTCTTTTTCGTTTCTTTTTCGGTTTTTTGTTTCTTTTTTCTTTTCTCTTTTTTTTTGGGGGGGGGAGGGGAGTTCTGTTATTTTTGTTGTTGTTGTCCTTTATTTTTTCGTTTCTTTTTCGTTTCTTTTTTTTTTCGTTTCGCTTCGTTTTCGTATCTCTTTAACTTTATTTTAAGGTTAAAAAGAAAAACAAGTGTTTTGAAATAAGATAACAATTTATTAACATGAAAACAATAAACAGCAAATATGTACAAGTATTCAGCATGTTGTCTCTTCCACAGCCAATCCAAAAATGACCAGGGGTTGGGGAGGCCCCCTTTTTATATGGCGTGCCCAAGTCGGCACGACACCGTCCGAATTGCGCAAACTCGTAGTGCCAATGCGAGAAGTGCGTAAACTATGCGCAAAGTACGCGCAAACTATGCGTGAACTCGTCGTGCCAGTTCGTGTTAATGTGGACACTGATGGACACGCATTCGTGAACTTGTCGTGAACTCGTCGTGAACTCGTCGTGAACTATGCGTGAATGAGTCGTGAACAGTGCGGGAGCCTCCCAGTTCGTACCCCAAAATGGCACGACTTGCCACGACAAAATCGTGGCCAAAAGTCGTGCAAGTGTCAGCCTGGCATATCTCACCAACGGAGATGTCTCCGCGACGTCTCCAACTTACCAGTCGCAGCAGTCGCGGAGACGTCTCCAACATAAAATTGGCTGGCGGTCTCACCAAGGAGACGTCTCTGAGACGAGTTATGGCAGGTGTCAAAAAAATTTCAAATATGAGGGAGCCGTTGTAGGATCACCTGACTTGATCTAGGCAGGATGTCAGCACGCAGATGGGTCACGTGGTTTCTAAAGTAGGTCAAACAGCGTCAAATAGAGTCGCGGAGACGTCTCCGCGACCTCTCACCAGTTTTTCTGGTCTCCAGCAGGTCTCGGCGACGTCTCGGAGACGTCTCGGAGACATCGCGGAGACATCGCGGAGACTTCGCGAAAAATCGAACATGTTTAAATTTCTTGCAACTAATCGGAGACTCTGTAATTTTCAGGAGACGTCTCAGAGACGTCGCGGAGACGTCTCTGCAACTAGCAAAATCTGCTTTATGGAGTCGCGAACTAATCGCGAACTAGTTTCAAGCCCGGTGAGATACCCCCTTTAGTGGCATCTTTTTGGCATTGCGCTTGACAGACACACGGACTTTATTATTTGTGTGTGCGTTGTGCGTGTGTGTGTTTATTGAAAGGGAGACTATGAGAAGTGTCGGTATCATAATATTTGGTGTCTTTTCAATAGAGCTTTGTATATCTCAGAAGTACATGCATAATGACAGAAGTACAATGTACATACGCTTATATTCGTCACAAATTTACAGGAATCTAGGGCCAGCTATACTTATTAGTGCAAAATGCCCTGTGTTAGGGAATTTTAGCATGTAGTTTTGTGTTCCGGAAATCAAGAGCCTTTTCTTTTTTATCTCTATACAACGACGTTTCGTATGCTTCATGACCAGCTATAAACCAAGAGTGTTACAGTGTTTTTCTCCATCTTCATATTTCCGCATAGACTGTTATACATGTATTAAGATATCAACTATCTGCCACTTCATTCACTTTTTATCGTAATATCACAGCTTGAGAAATGCATTCATTCAAAATATATGCATTTTGTCCTATACATTTGTATACATAACAATGCCCATTGCCTTATCTGAAATAATATCCACTTTTAAGTTCTCTCATGAAAAGGAAATAATTCTTAATAAATGGTAGGTAGGGCAAAGCTGGGGAATTCCTTCAAAGATTCGGTAATTGGAACCAATGTGTTTTGTTGACCCATAACCTCGATAGATATGATGAACTTTTATTCAGCTTTGACATACCAAATGATATGATTTTCCAAAGATAATGACGCGTTTATTACAGTATGAACGTGAATGATAGCTATAGTAATTTTCTTTATATTGCAATACATGTAACTGTGTGTGTGCCTAATACTGTATATCATTTTGGGTTGACCTCTGATATTAGTATGTGTGTGCGTGGTTGGCTGTGTGTGTTTGAGTGTATGTGCGTGGGTGAGTTGGTGTGCGGTACACGCTCGCGTGTATAGTTATTCGAGTTTGAGAGAAGGAAATGAGGTAATTCATACCCATTGTCACCTTATAGCATTCTTTTATTATGAATTTTTTTTGAGACGTGATCATTATTTCTGGTACTGAATAATATCACTCTAATAATTAATATTTGCATAAGCTCCTTTGTGGAGTTATTTTGTATGAGCTCCCTTTATGAGCTCCATCGTGGAGGCGTTATGAGCTCCCTCATGGAGACTTTATGAGCTCCATCGTGGAGACTTCTTTATGGTATATCTCATATTCTTGTTTGATACTTTTAAGATTTATTATGTTTGATTTATGTCAGTATTTTCTGGGGCAAATCATTTGTTGCATAAGAACACCAATTTTTCCTCTCTCTCTCTCTCTCTCTCTCTCTCTCTTCTTTCTTTAAAATACAAGACACCATGAGCGTGACGTTTTGCTTTGGTTACGATGTATAGGTGAATTGGGTATCCCGAACAGTGAAAAGAGTCCACCCGGCCCATGCTTGAGTTGCTTTTTGCTATTTAGAGCAAAATCAAACATAAACTCTTTTTTTTTTTCCTTTTTTCTTTTTCTTTTTTTTTTTTTTTTTGGGGGGGGGGGGGGGGGGTCTTCTTCTCTTTCTTGAGAAGTACAGTCTACCTCCTGGTCCACTACAGATAAAACTTCATAAACACTACATATTTGTTTTTAATGTGTCTCTTTGTTATTAGGCCTTAATATGGGCCTACACTTACTGATATCTCACTAACTATTTCCATCTTTTTTCAGACTGGGGAAAACAACAACAACAACAAAAAATTAAATGCAGTTTGGATACATGAGAACGAAAGGGCATATCTTATGCCCAAATGCCACTGCAGAGCTCGAGTATCCGCGGAGTTGGCCTTTATTGCGTAGTGTCGGATTCGTGAGCTTTGCGTATATTGTCGGTCTCGTGAGCCTTTTCTGCGTAGTGTCGAACTCTGTATGACTCGTGAGCCGTATTACTAGTGGGCTGTATGACTTGTGAGCTGTACGTATGACTCGTTAATGGGCTGTATGACTTATTGGCTGCGTAGTTCGTGGGCTATATGACTCGTGGGTGTCGGTCTCGTGACGTGCACCCTTGGGCCTTTGTTTGAGGCGAAAGTGCACTAATAAATCAGTTTCTATCACTCTATTGTCCTTGATCAACATGCACGCACACACAAACGTGTATACAAGTATATCAACGTTAGGCATGTTAGGCCTATATTGTTACCTGTGTATATTATGATTATATAACAAGTCTAAAAAACAACGCCCGTATTATGACGTCAACGTAAACATTCTTTCAAGACTAGTACAAAGGAATTTTATTCTGCTTACCTACGTGTATAATACTCGACTGTTCTCACAAACAAAACCTAAATATACAATGCTTTCGTTTCCGTACGTATTACTGTTATGTTAAGAAGTCGTTTTGAGATTACTTTGTTTGTAAGGAATTTGAACAATGATTGATTTAATACTTACAACACTGAATACCATCACCCAAGTCATAAAACTTTCGACGTTGAAAGTAGTCCATTTTATTTTATGTGCTGCATGTACTTCTGTGTGAATAGTACAGTGCTTTTTCCTTTGCTCCAAGCGAAAATGATTACTAGTACGTTCCGTCGCCTCGAAAGCTTACGTATAATGTTATTCAACATATTATGAAAAACTTCCTATCTTGATGAATCGTGAGTTTTCACGAGGGGAAATTGGTGGAGATTGCTGCCATTCGAAATTTCACGTAGCATTCTAGAGTGCTTCCTCTTTTGTTTTAATTTTAATTTCCCCCTTAAGCAAGTCCCTTATAAACGTGTACGTGACTCTTCATTGCTGATACCTTAACGTTCCACGACAGGTTAAGTTTCACCATATCGTTAGTATTTCAATGCCTCACTTGTTCATCACATTATCCTTATGTCTTCTTGTTTGCTTTTATCTTAATGTATATTTCTAAGAGAATTTCATTTATATTTTCAGGACAACGTGATTTCTTTGAGGAAGGTATAATGAAACTAAATGAAATAAAACAGACTGTCGTATGAGCTCAAGCTGGTTGAGGTCTGTTCGTGAGATGATGATATACTGACAAATATTCTATAGATTAAAAGTGACAGGACAGGAAACACGACAAAGGAGTCGATCTTATTGCGTAGAAACATTGCAAACAGTTTTTCCTGCAAACACCCCAGAAACTGTACTCATAATCATTTTTTCGTCACGTTTTTGTGACAGGTAGGAATTAAAAGTTGCATCTGCCCTGGTGCCGCTGAGTTTGAAAATCGTGCACATATCGAAATTCACGCTTTGCTCATAAAATTCTGTCAAAGTTATTAATTCTACAGTATCTAGGCAGTACCTTGTGAGAGAAGAGAAATGAAATGGCTTTGAAAGGGCTGACCCCTTTGCTTAGGAAGGTCGGCTGTACGATTGATTTTCATCGATTTTGGCGAAGATTTTTCACAAGGCATTAAAGTGAACGAATTTCTCGCCCGCATCACTTTCATCCATAAAGTTTTCAATGGAGTCAAAGCCGTCTACGTCATAACCCCGTGACTCTAGGCTTTCACGGGAAATTAAACTTTGCTCTACCTTCCTGTACTTTTATCTTGGGCTTATAGGGAAAGTTAGAGACTTTCTCACTATTAAGACCACGTATACTCTCTGATCTCTCGCCCTCTCTTGACTCTCTCTCTCTCTCTCTCTTGATCTATCTGAACGCATGTCCATGACTGAAGACCAAGACTCTTGATATAACGCAGGGACAATATTGACTATAATGACGATGGCGATCACTCTAGCAAAATATTAATAAAGTCGAGAGATTGTCAATATTTGAAGGAAATATACGCCATAAAGAAATTTGTGTTCCATTAATTCTAAGAGTGTTATGTGTGCTAATCAGTTACCAACCAAGAAAAAAGAACAATGATAATTAAATAATAATGATACATTATCATTTATAACGCGCCGAATACAATGTTTCTAAGCGCAAAGGAGAAGAGACGAAAAGAAAGAAAAGAAAAAAAAAGAAAAAATGAGAGATGATAACAAATTACACATAAGTAAAGAAGTATAAAGGACATACATCAGTGTTTGTCAGTGAATGGGCAGGTAATAGGATTAGGTCTACGCTCAGTATATTGGTGGCGGGGGGGGGGGGGAAGCTATGGAAAAAGTGAATTTTCAGAAGTGACGTAACTATTATTTTACTGACGGGCTTCTCGTATAAAAAAAAATGGGGAGATCAATCCATAACTTGGGTGCAATAACTTCGAATGAGCGTTCTCCATGTCTTGGTGCGAAGTCCCAGCAGCAATTGAAGGAATATATTTGTAAAGATGATTAAAATATACGCCCGTAATTTTTTGACCAAATTAAGGTCAACTTTTCTTTTGAAGTTAAACAGATCTTATTTCTGTGTATATATGTATATATGTATATATGTATATATGTATATATATATATATATATAATTGTATATAATATATATATATATATATCGAAGGGCTCGACATTAGCTGTGGCCAGTGGTCACTAAAAATTAACTTTGGACCACCAAATTTCCAAAACAGTTATCTTCTGGTGGCCCAATCGGGCAACTGCGATTCAAAATGGATTGTTATGTTTACCCTTATATCCTTTTCGGGCCTAAAAAATGAATTTTAAAATGAAATTTAAGTGACCCGAATGGGACGCATGAGAACAACTATATATGTATATATATATATATTATATGTATGTATATATATATATATATATATATATATATATATATATACATATATATATATATATATACATATATATATATATATATATATATATATAGGTGAGAGTAAGGATGAGACGACAGACGTAGCTTGAATCCTCAGTTTGATTTTTATTCTCGAGCTTTCTGGCCCTGCCCTTTATCAAGACTGAGGATCAAAGAAATCGAACAAAACCATGATGATGGATACAGAACATGGATATTGTATACAAAAAATAACAATGATCAAGACAATATCTATATCATGTTCTGTACCCATCATTATTGTTTCGTCCAATTTCTTTGATCCTCAGTCTTGATAAAGGGCAGGGCCCGAAAGCTCGAGAATAAGAATTAAACCGTGAGGATTCAAGCTACGTCTATCGTCTCATCCTTACTCTCACCTACACACTACTAAGATGCGACGGCCCAGATGTTTAACAACTGAAAATACACCTTTCACACTATATATATATATATATATATATATATATATATATATATATACCTTGCACCTCAACAGGGTTTTTATTCTCAAAATAATAAAAACCTTGTTGGAACTATATACACAAAATTTAATGGCGTACTCGAGACTCCTTCTATAACATCATAACATTCGAAGTCCAATACAAGGAAAATTCCAAGATTATATGTGTGTGTGTGTGTGTGTGTGTGTGTGTGTGTGTGTGTGTGTGTGTGTGTGTGTGTGTGTGTGCGAGAGAGAGAGAGAGAGAGAGAGGCTGTCACCGAGAACAATTTGAAAATCCCCGTGCTTTGCTGCGATGTCGTTCCGGGTTTTGTTATTATGTCGTTGTAGTTATGATTAAATCACTTCTCACTACATGCGTTTCATTTTCTCCTTTTGCAAACATCTTAGATGTATAATTTGCGCTCTGTTTCAGTTTTTATATGATTTTCTTGAGATGATTTGATCTCTGCTATTTTTTTTTGAACTATTTAACATAACTATGACAGTATAATGCGTGACAACTATAAAAGTATTCGAAACATAGTCAATTTGTAACCTTTGCGTTCATTCATTATTGACATGACAAAATTTGAGGTCAACTGTTCATTACATCGATGGGTAGAGAATGCAAGAGACTACTGTAGTAAGAAATTATTCATCGTGTTTCGAAAGCCAACGTGCATAACTCCAACAATGTATCTTATACCGCAAAGAAAATGATATGGGGATCCTATGTCAAGTATTTATCGAGTTGTACTCGAGGTGTATTATGTCAACGGATCATCGCTCTGTAGGACCTTTATGAATGTACATAGAGTTTTAGATTATCACAAGGCCATTTATTTTGCTTAATATCTTAACAACAAATTTAGTTTTCAGAATATTCAGACAACAGTAACTTATTATAAAACCAGCTAATAACCTCTAATACAAATGAATATTAACGTTACTGACCAAAGTCTGTACGTTTTCATGAGAAGCAATTAAAGTCGTCACGTTGGCGCATAGAATAAACTTTTTAAAAACAGTTACCGCATTGTATGTGTATATAATTATGTAAATAATGATAATGGTCCAAGGATCGACCTGATGATATGATTTTGGGATCGGAGGAATACCCTTAATACATAGAAAACTGTTTTCAGCTAGACAAAGAACTATTTAACCAAAGATGGGTTGTGCCTCTCATTCCGTAATAATTCAACTTTGACAAAAGTTTTGAACGTAACAGAATATCGAAAGCCTCCAATTAATCCATAAAAATGGCAATCGCACGTCTAGTATTAATATTACTCAAAATATCATGATCATAAAGATTAATGAGTGCAAATTCAGCGAGACATTCTTTCCCTAAATCCACATTGCTGATGAGTTAGCTAATACTCGTCGAATATACATTATGTATACAGTCGTTAGGGCATGTAGGGTGAAGGTTTGTCTCTTTTCAGGAACTTATTCTTCAGCTATACGGTCTAAGCATTAACGAGGGTCATTATCATATGAAAAGATATTACATTTCCTTGTTCCTGCTTCGCAAGTTTCTTTTGTTTTCAGATCCAATATATAGATCTTACCGAAATTATATTTATTTTTCTCGCTATCAATGCCAGTATTGCATCAAAGTCTTTAGATAAAGAACAGACTTGATAATGTAACCATGATATTTATAAACATTAAGAAAGATGTTTGATACATGATGTAGGGCCTATGTTGAATCTGAACACAGTATAATCTTCATTGCTAAAAAAACCGCTTGTTGAAAATCGCTTGATTTTTATCGTGATGCAAATGCTGCCTAAAATTCTGCGAGAATGTCTAATTGGCCACTGGAAACGGCACAAAGAATGTACATGTGCCACTATTATGCGAAATAACGACCGACCAGTCTATGTTTATGACTAATAATTACGAACCTTGCGATATCTGTCAGTCAGTTTTCATCGTACTACAGTGTATAATGCTTTGGGCAAACAGTGTAAAGTGCGATTTTTTACGTTCACTATTTGAATTTGTAATTTGGATCATTCTCATATTTATTCTACATATTAAAACTTAATAGGCCTACATCAATTTCCGATATATTATATCGCTACTCACCTTTCGTGACCAAATTAGAACTCGTTACATTCACTTCTTCACTGTTATCAGATTTTTATACTCTAATTATGCGAACACTTTGTGTCACACGAATTGTCATGATACAAGAAAAACCTGATACGCATTGACTGTATAACTTCTGTGTTCTATTTTTTTGTTTTACTTCGTGTTCTGAAATTGATGGATTAAGTTTATAACGACACCACTTTCATAAAAACAGTTTTTTTTTTAATGCAAAACGCTTAGTTAAAATAGACACAAATTCATTAAAGCTTTAACGCGAGTCTGCGTATAGGCTAAATGATTATACGTTCATTGGTCAAGGTAAACGTTGTGCAGTTTCATGCAAACTATATGCCCTATTATGAATACGGCGAATCTAGTGAACGAAAATGTGTAGTGTCAAGGGCACACTGTGACATTCATATAACTAGCATACAAAACAATGTCTGTCTAACCAAACATTTTATAGAACACATCATAGAGTACACAAGGCATATAATAAGCGTATTTGAATGACAAAAAGAAAAGTTTGTCGGTGACGCGCTAAACTTAATTACATGTTAAAGTTTTGATTAAGAACTGTTGTACAAGACTCGTCATTCACTGTCGCAATGTTTGATTGATTATTCTTTCTAGACGTTTTGCCGCAAAGTTTAGATAGACCCTTGCGAAATCTCCTATATTGGAAGGTGTATATAAATGGATTGATACACATGTTTCCAAACGCTAGAAAAACCGATAATTTATAAAGCAACAAGTCTGCAAAATTCTTGTCTAGAATAGAGTAGTACATGTAGATTACTTGATTAGGGGTCCAGCATATCACAAAGAAAATAGAAATGAAAAAGAGGGTCTTTATGACGTTCTTCCTAGCCCTGGTCTTGGCGTCAGCTGTCGTGCGCTCCAGGGCTGTAAAATTAGATTTGTTTCTATCATGTGTGGCGCCTTCAGCCCTCTTCACCACACTCTTGCGTAGTTTACGCACTATTCCGACATGCACGTACATCACAACAATGACGGGGAGAATGAACTCCAGAAAAACACCCAAAAGCCCGAGACTGACCAGATGTAACCGACTGGGAAACTGAAATAGCAGGCACATGTCGTCTTCGACAGAGGTAAACCACAAGAGGTTTTGCTGATACAGAAAACCGATTATCCAGGGAATAGGGGCGATTACCTTTGCGCGATGTGAGTTGATCTGGCTCCGATATTGGATCGGGTACATTATGGCGTAGTAGCGTTCTAAAGTCATCAGCACGAGGTTTAGAGAGCTGGCTACTATCAGAGACCAGAAGAGAAACCTTGTATTCCAAAAGGCGCAGATGAATCGTGCCAAGAGAGGAGAATCACGCGGCATCGCCGGGAGAGGAATGACGTAGCTTCCAATGAGAAGAACAGATGTCATCATATCTACGAGCGACTGGTTGGCAATGAAAAGGTTTGCGACATCGCGGAGATCATCCACCATTGCGATAACGAAAAGAACAAGGCCGTTGCCCATTATACCAACTGCGCCGAACAGACTGTAAATGACGGTTGTCAAGATAGCAAAATCGTCCACTCCCTCAGTCGTTGAAGTTTGATTCATTTTTGCCGATATCGATTTCAGATTAAGACAAAAGCTGACGGGGGAATAAATACAGTGATCAGGCCTGTCTCACCATGCATCAGTAATGGTATCCGCTATTTTGTTTGAAGATGTTTAGAGGAGTTGCGTTACCGAAGGTATGATTCAGTTGCAGCGTCGGCTTCACTTCACTTCACTGAAATAGTCACTACACAGAGAGATGATTATGTAATCACCCTTGAGAGGATATGATTCAAAGTGGCTTCAAAACTGATGTTGTTAGAACTTGTTTGAAATGTGATCTGGGTTTGTTATTACTTTTGATTGTTAATGCTGTATGTAGGCCTATGCCACTTTACTGGTGTAAATAGCGATCTCAAACTTCAATATTTCTTCTCGACGGTACTTCTCGACGGTAGTTCACGTCAGTGTATATTACAGAAAATCAACAGTATGACAGTAATTTCAAGTCCATGAATATTGGCGTTGACGTCCGCTTCCCACTTCAGCTTACTCTGCAATGACACTGGGGATGAGGATTAGTATGTTCCTTCTCTTGTGAAGAAGGCGTATTCTGAGCATGCGCAGTGTGAAACGGCGAGATGGAACTTGCTGGGAAGCTCTCTGCCGAACGAAAGACTCAATCATATTCTAAAATGCGCGTGATTCATTCTGTCACCTCTCATCTTCAGCTATGTGCATTGTCTCCCCTTTGTCGCTCACGCAACGTTTTTCGGCCTCTTGAAAAGGGTCTAGGGCAATCACCCCCTGGGCAATTACCCCGGACCCTTCCCCTGACCCTAACCCTAATCCTAATCCTGAACCTAATCCTAACCCTAACCCAAACTCCAACCCTTAACCTAACCCTAACTCTATCTTTACTCTAACCTTATCACTAACCAGTATTTAGCCGGGTGGTAATTGCCCTGATTCGCTTTCATTCATTTGTTGTTGCAAGGCTGGCAAGATTCAGGATGGTTATTGGTTGTCCCAAAGAGGTTCTATCCCTCTTTGAGTTGTCCACACCTGATTATTCATGATAATTTGAGGAAAAAGTTCCCAGAGCGCCCCTATATCAGGCTATGTATCTTTCGACTGACAACAATTCCTTTTACAGTCAGTAGAGGTAAAGGGTAAAGAGCAAAGTAACGCATTCCTTTATATTGTTATACTTGTTCCATCATTGTGTTTTTTAAAAAAGTGTATTTCATGCTCTTTCACCATACTGTGGTGTAGGATGCGTGGTAGAAATGTTTTGACCTTTTGAACTCGTGTGTGATGTAATCCAAACTTTTCAGCTTTTGAAGAATTATGTTACCCTTGGTCTTACCTAACACATGTTCTTATTTCTATGGAACTGTATGAGAAGCTTTAGAAAGATCATATTACATTCGCCAAAGAAGCTTGTAAACCATTCATGAACAAATTGTACTATTTTATATGGACTTATTTTCTTAATAGTTATTTTAAGTTATTTTATTTTCTCCGTATCATAAGCAAAATGACATTGTACAAGTTTAAAGCGCAGCGTGCCTTTCTTTGCAGAGACAGCATGATACAAAGGCTAATTCCCAAGACCCAGCCGTTAACATGACGAAAATAAAATGCACTTGGCTGTGGTTCATTTACAGTGTCATCAAGATGATGGAAGTGTTTTCCTGATTGCTCAGTGACCAGCAATTAATTCTATAAACCAATAAAGGAACGGGTGATACACATCGTTTTGCATTATCAGAATATGACCCAGACTTTGCTGTTTTGTTTTATGAGAAACCCAAATGGGAGTATCGACTGTAACATAGTTATATAGAACATATGCTACGTAGGGGATCTTAGAAAGATTCGTCGTAGAAACCATGGAAACTATCCAAGAACCTCGAAGTGAATGATAATTACTGTACACTCTAATCTACAATATGTCCACTGTAATCAACGCTGATGAAGGCTCTACAATGCGCGCTTGCAGTCGAACAGACCCCCTTTTAAAGGAGACTTCCGGATAATTTTCAGATTTATGCATTTGACCATTTACAAATATTGGTTATACTGGGCAGACAGTTACAGAATTTATTCAGTGATTGGAATGAGGAACAAGGATGTTTTCAAACTTTATAAAAAATAAAAACGAACTCCGCTGAGTGTTAAGCGAGTGGGATTACAATGGAATTGCACTGCTACATTACTGGAGTAGTTAAGCCTCCTATGATGTCATCATCCCTGTTCAGTGTTTTACTGGGAATGTTTTGGGTTTTTCAGAGTCTTGGCTAATCTGCTACAGGAACATAGTAAATTCCACAAATCTATACAAAGCACTTGAATCGATTTATGTACTACATGATGTGAAATCGTTTGAAGTGTCCCTTTAAGAAAAAAAAAACTATCATAATAGCGCCAGCATAAATACTACTTCTGTATGCAAACTTACTTAGAGTTACAGAGTTTATTCTCATAAAATTGAAATGAAATCAAATATGTGGATTGAGTGAATGCAATAATATTAGTAGAACACATCTGTGGTGTTTGAGGAAAATAGGACAATCCGTTCAAAACTTGACATTTTCAAAATTTTGGTATCGCCATTGCTGGATGAGGAGACTATAGCAATTCATGATATTACAGTTTGACAGCAATAAACAAAAATACACGTAAAATTCCACAAAATGTCCTTTTTATCAAAAGTGCACATTCCTTCCACTTGTTACTGATGACGTGTATGTTGAGGGTACTATCATTCCCCTGGCTGCTTTCTGAAAGAGACTAGCCATGTGATCTCTCATTATGCTAGAAAATTGAAATATGTTCAATTTTCTATATTTTCTTTATTAAGTTCTCTTACTGTGATGACATGATGAATAATATTGATGTAAATATCATTTTATATAGCCAGCAGTGCTGGTACAAAAACTTTTAAAATAAAAAACTTTGTGAACAAATTGTCCAATTTTAGTCAAAGTTTACTGATCCGTTACTTATATTTCTGCATTCACTGTGTTCTGCTTTTATATTTCTACATCCACTCATCCACACTTAAATACATACTTGGGTCTCTTTTTTAAAATTTTATTTTAACACCATTCTTCGAGAAAATAGTATAATCTTCGGAAATAGCAAGAAGAAAAAATTCTTTAGAATTATTGCCGATGCACAGTGCATTGCAAACTGAAACCGGTTAGTATTCAGTGCTTCAACGTATCAATATCAACGAGGTTTATTCTTCTATCATGCCTGAAGTTATTCAGAATACCTAAATCCATGAGAGCAAAGGGGGAGGGAGATGTGAAATATTTGTAACTTCCTTTTAAACGATTATTTTACTCTCTTCATCTCATTTTCAGAATAAAATTTTGTGGTTCGTTATTGAGGGGTTTTTTTTGCGCTGAAATGCCGCGAGTGTCTTTTGTTTGTTTGTTTCTTGTTGTTGTTCTTTTTCTTTGAATGACGCTTGAAGTACCTCGACCGATTCTTCAGAATTCAATTCAACCATCTTGAGGTTCAGACGAAAAATAGTCTTGAGTTTACTAAGTGTATCGATTGACTTTGCGCATAAAGGCCGAGTTTCAATGTGACCCTTTGCGTCTGCTTTAATACATTGTACTTCAACGTATCGAACTTTTTATTGAAATGAACACTCGCTTCAGCGAAAACAAATTTTCAAAAAGAGCTGGCTGCATTATAGCATGTACGTCAAAGAATGCAAGTCAGGAAGTGGCTCCACTTATTTTGTAGATCAAAAGAGTGGTAGAATTAGAAGCATGACAGTTGCTCGTAGAAATGGTCAATATTGAACGTTGACTTTCCAAATATTGGTTACCATGGTCACAAGAATTTAATGCAAAACTGCTTTTTCATCATGTGTTTTGTTGTCGACTGGTATGCCGGTATGTATCGATGTGTACTCATCCCCTCTTCGGTATGTTTGAAGTTGGTGTATTCATCAAAAAATTCATCGCCAAGATAAGTTCATCTCCCACGCCAAAATAGATTAATAATCAATGCTTCTTAAGGAAGTGCATGCATGGGCGATGAGCATGGGTATAATGTGTTTGCCCTCCTCCTTAACGGGTATATTTCTGCAAAATGAATAGTGAATGAGAAATAATTAGTATCTGTCTGCGGTAGCATGATGTGCCATAAGAGTATATACGATGACATATTTGAAAATTGTTTTGTCTTCAGAGTGTGTTGTGATATTAGACGCCATATATATAGGTTGACGTTTATAATGTTGATTCATCGGCCGCTATAGTCAAGATAATAAGTCATTTCCAGAGAATGAGTACAGACGAGAAGAATTTTCTTCGTAAATTTCAGGTTATGACGTGAAATATTTCGCCGTTATTTTCGTCGTATCTTCCAGGTGGATTGAGGGGGAGGGGACCTGATATCAACGTGCCTTTCACTCTAATTTCCTTACTAGTGAGCGAACAGGTGCATTTCATCATTCCATCACTATCAAGAAAATTGCCGATATGGATAGGCAATTTCTATAGACTAGAAATCACAGAATATGCAGTTGAGTTGGCTACTAACAGAGGGTCAATCGCTCACTTTGCTTGGATTTGTGCACACCTTTGAGTACAGAGTCACAAAGAACTTGAATGACACAATACAGCAATACATGCATATGTGTTGTATGGCACGGGAGGCAGTCATGAAGTTACTACGTGCATTATACTTAGGCCTGGCTCACACTTTCAGCAACAATCAAACCAGAATTCTACTGAAAGAATGATAAATACACCAGTATGACAAGTGTCTATTTGCAACTTTTTAAAATTTTATTTCAGTGAGTACAAGCAAATATCTCACAGATGGATGAAGCCTTTTGACCATTGGTATTTGGTATGACATGTAGCGATGACAAATACTTTTCAAAATCTTTTCTGAACTTCATCTATCCATGTAAAATGATGAGTTTCACAAAGCAATATACATGGTAATTGTACTACAAGTAATGCCCAAATCAACTATGTGTTCAAGAGATATACATTGTATTTAAAAATGTTTACAATATGATTTTACATGTATCATGATAATATGCTGTCATCAGCAAATAATCTCGAATCGAGGTAATGCACATTTGTTTGATTCTAAAAGATCTTGTGAGGACTATATCTGTGGTCATTTGGTATTGTATTCATAACAACGGACAGTTTATTTTGAATTAATGAAAACGAAACTAGAAATGTCGCTATGGCCACTGATGCCTCCGCCATAATGCATTCTCCCAATAGGTGTATAGTACAATGTCTTCACAATGTGTGATGACAGTTTCACATAACTGGCAAAATACTGATATGACCGGTTTGTCAGAAATGTCTTGAATGTTCACTTTCCTCAAACTGGGTTTGCTATAATTGTCTAAGAGTGCAGGTACACATATTTGGGGAATTGAGGATTTTACTTGACTTCTGACCAACCCTGTTATAAGTTTATGCATTGAGTAATTTTCAAGGTATGAAAGAAGAGTGTAATTACAGTACAAAGTAGATTTTTTTTTCATCTAAACCTGACCTTTGACCCTTAACCTTTGACCTTCTGGCAGGAAATTTCCCAGATAATCTCCATTAGGTAATACATGTATATATTAAGTTTTAAAACTAATAATGCAAGCATTGCATATACTAGTATATGAGGGAAACAGTACAATTTTGAGGAGTTGACCTTGACCTTTGACCCATGACCCCTAGATTCCCTAGATAATCCCTGCCAGTCAGTACATGCATATGTACCAAGTTCCATGAAGATACATTGAACCATTTGCAAGAAAAGTGAAATTGCAACATTTTCACCTAACCTTTGACATTTTGACCTTTGACCTTATGACATGAAACTCTCTCTGGAGAATCTTTACACAGTAGGACATGTCTACACGAAGTTTCAATACAATACCTTCAGGCATTGCATAGATATGGGGGAAATAGCAACATTTTTAGCATTTGGCCTTGACCTTTTGACCTTTGACCTCTTGCCAATGTCACTAAAATCTCCTCAACTAATTGCCCCATCATACATCATCCTTGGACCAAGTTTGGTGAAAGCTGCTTCTTCCAGTTCTGAGTTATCATGTAAACAGATAAATTTTAGGATTTGACCTCGATCTTTGACCTTTGACCTCTCTCCAATTTCACTAAAAAACTAATCATGTAGTTGACCCATCATACATCATCCTCGGACAAAGTTTGGGGAAATTCGCTTGATCCAGTCTTGAGTTATCGCATAAACGGATACAATTTCATGAGTTGACCTTGATCTTTGACTTTGGCCGATTTCACCCAAAATCTAATCAAGTAATTGCCCTATCATACTTTATACTTGGACCAAGTTTGGTACAATTCCAGTCAGCATTTCTCAAGTTATCGTGTAAACGAATGCGGACGGACATACAGACGGACGGACGGACAACCCGAAAACATAATGCCTCTGGCAACGCTTCGTGGCGGAGGCACAAAAAATATAAAACAAGCATGGTGTCATCATCTGACATATCACTAAAAGAAAAAGAAAAAGAAAAGACCAACCTATAGTTTGGTAAGCCATGAATTAGACATGATCACAAATAAAACCAGACCATATCTTTGAATGAACACCAAGATGACATGCAAAACAGAGACTGAAGTGAGTCAGAATGGACAGCCTTCTGAACAGTGTAGTAGACAGTCAAGATACATCGGGACTTTTACAGAAATGTAGCACTACAATCTAGATAGGGATTCAACAGACAGAAACCATATATGAATATATCTGTTTCCAGTGAGGAAGACTTACTTGTGGTCATAAGTTAAACAAATGATTCCATTGACTCTCAGCACAGGTGAACCATTCAACATCTACAGCTGATAGTAAGCATGTAACCTATTAAAGGACAAGTTCACCTTTATAGACATGTGGGATGAGTGAATGCAGCAATGTTAGCAGAACACATCAATGAGAGTTTGAGGAAAATCGGACAATCTGTTCAAAAATTAAGAATTTTTGAAGTTTCTGCTCAGTCACGGCTGGATGAGAAGACTACTATAGCTTGGGATGTCATATGAGTACAACTATATGAAGAAAGTATAAAGAAAATTCAAGATATTCTCACTTTTCTCACATAATAAAAGAACACTCGACTTCGATCTCTCTTTCAGATGTCAGGGGAAATAATATTACCCCTAACATAAGTCAGTAACATGTCGAAGAAATGTGCACTTTATTCAAAAAGTCAAGTTTGTGAAATTATCTTCTTATTTTCCTTATATCGTTGTACGCATGTGACATCATACACTGTAGTAGTCTTCTCCTCCAGCAGTAATTGCCCAGATACTTTAAAAATGCATAACTTTTGAACGGATTGTCCGACTTTGCTCAAACTCTCGCTGATGTGTTCTATTGATATTGCTGCATTCACTCAACCCACATGTCTATGAAGGTGAACTTGTCCTTTAAATCTCGTCGTGCAAGTGTGGTTGATCCCTGCCAAAACAACGTGCTTTACTTTTTCTTCAGTACGATATACTTGTCTATCAATCATCTTCTCCATAACTCCAAACCCATTCAGTGATCAGTGACTTGACAGAAGGTCATTACTACTGAATATCTACTGATTTTGCCCATATAAAATGTTAACCATAACATTAAGGCAGTGTCATAATGAGTTTTGTTTCCAACATTTTCAACCCCTTCCTCCCCACCCCCAACAAAGTAACAAAATAAAATCCTTCTTTCCCAGAAATGATATATTCCAATGAAAATTAACTGCAAATGCCTTGAACATCAATCCTGAAAGAGAGATGTCAGTTCACTTTTTTTTCTTTTTTTTTTTTGCACAGATAAAAATACTTTTAGGTGGCATTTGAATTTAAGTACATGTATTTATGGAAAAATAGCATTTAATGTCTTTCACAAAACAGACAGAATTAGATAAAATATTCATGGTGAATTTAGGAGGCACACTACAGTTTGTATCATGTTATACAACTCCAGTGATACTTACAAGACACAAGGATAGCAACTTAAGCCACTTATAAACCACTTGTACGTGTATATTTCAGCAAAAGTGGGAATGAATTTAGGATACACTTCACTCACTACCATGTTTTCTGTTCATTTCACTAATTATCAACTCAGCTTCAAAGCTGGGAGCCAGCCAAAGTGTACACTTCAAGATCACAATATCAATGCAAACTAGATTTTCTGACACTCTTGTGATCATGTCTCACATAGCATTTAGTCACAAAGAATATAAGACCATGAATTACCAGCTTGAGGATGCCATGCAGTTGCCCCATCTCTCAACATTGTGATTTTTTTAACATGCGGCAGCACGATGTTTCTCTGAGCTAAAAGGAGAGCAAATGCAGATAACCACAGGTAAGACTACATCTGCAATGATTGCACAAGCAGTCACACATGATCTTGAATGAATAAATATCATTTATGAATTATTCATCAGACAGCATACAGACAGGTTAACAGTATGGAAACTATGTCATTACAAAGTACCACCTATCTACAAATAGCCACATATAATCAGAGTCATGATTTCACTCTTGTCAGAATTGAGCAAAGCATATGATAAAATGGATCGTACGTGCTTGTAGAAAATGTTCCAGACTTCTTTATCGTGAGTCAAGGAAGATTAGGGCATTAAGTTGCCACTGAAGCCGTAGTGTTCCAAGTCCAGGCACCTTAACACCCTTATCATTCTCACGTCACGTTTTCATCTTGCTGGTATTGCTCTTAGATGTATTTGAATGACAGATATTAGAATGTAAAAAAAAATTGCTAGTTGCATCTCCTACACCTTTCCTGTACCTTGTCATGTCCCTCAAAGGTCTTGCTGTAAATTCTCAAATATCTCCCTTCTCTCAAGAGATCTATAAAAGCTACCAGTACACCAGAGAATTGTGTATGTATGTATAGCTTTTTTGATCACTCATATAGCAGTCAGAGGTCAAGTCCTGAGAAGCATTTCTGAATTGCTTGTAAGCATATCCACAACCCTCATAGCTCCCAAGGTGCTTTACTACTAGGAACTCTACATTTACAGCAAAAATAACATGATAGGCTTGTGGACTGCATGTGCATCACTCCAACTGTACAAGGAATTAGGCCTACTTCCACAAATAAGAATTTCAAGGCCGCTTCACTCTTTTGAATCAAAATTACAAGCACATATCTCTTCTTTTTTTTTTTATTAGACATCTGTCATTTGTAAAGTCAAGTACTGCTGGTATTCAGAATGTTTTGTTACCATCAAAATGAAACAATATGGTGGGCAAATGAATGACTATGAAGATGAAATCAAGACATGCTAAATTAATCACATTCATAAAGCAAAATGTACAGACAGTGTGGGACTGTACATTATAGAAAGAAATGAATGCTTGTAGGCAGTGACACATTCACTTGGCTTTTAACAACTAACTATATACAGTGCACTCCCGTTATAGCGAAATGCTCGAGACCAGCACTTTTCTTCCGTTATAACAAAATTCTGTTATAACCGAACAAATATAATATAGAACGAAAACAAGGAAGCCAGGCATATATCATATTCTGTTTGTTGAATACTCGTCATACACTGGAAAGCTATGTGAACAATAAAACAAATAGTTATTCAATTTCAGATTATTGTATTACAATAATGCAAGTTCCCCTCGGAAACTGTGC
The DNA here is from genome assembly GCF_040938485.1 of Diadema antillarum. Classification (NCBI taxonomy): domain Eukaryota; kingdom Metazoa; phylum Echinodermata; class Echinoidea; order Diadematoida; family Diadematidae; genus Diadema; species Diadema antillarum. The sequence continues at coordinate 217,812 of NW_027272180.1, read as the reverse complement.
GTGACACACCAAGCGAACACACAGCGATGTGACACATTCGCCCATGCAGAGACGATATAAATGCTTGTTCCGCTATGTACTTTCGAAAGTGATCCTCATTTCGTTTTAACGGAGCACATTTCCTTTGTTTTGTTTTTTGTCAGTGGCGCTCGTAAAAGACTTCATTATAACAAAAACTTCGCTATAACTGTGTTTGTTATAAGCAAATTTTGTACCATAGACTTTAATGGCGATAATTTGGGGACCAGAAGTTTTACTTCGTTATAACGAAATTTCGTCATAGCCGTGTTCGTTGTAACGGGAGTGCACTGTACACTAAATTATATGTTTTTGGAGAGCTACGATACTAAAATATCAATACTTTATATGAAATTCCATAGTAATCAAACATCTCCAAATGATCAAGAGTAAATAGAAATTGAAAAGTTCTAAGAAGTAAGCATACTTGTGTTTTTGTCTTGTCTGTAACTTTTGAAGATGACATCACTGAATATACACTATGTGTATACACAACAGATGTATGCTTTAGGGGAAAACTCCATAACATACAATGACATCTTACCTATTGCCTCTATGATGTGAAATGAACAACACAGAAATTTGATCAAAATATTTCGACATACTTGTTTTTAGGAAATAAGCATACATATTTCAGGAGCTTGGTACAAGTACTGATATCCATGTGGGAATATTGCTAAGCATTTACATTTTACTGCTGGGTATTTATGCTTTCATTTGCTCTCCTACTGAGACAATGTTGGAATTTATGTCATTATCTTTTAACAACAAACTTAATAGTTTGAAATATCCAGTTTCATTATCCAAGCAATTACTTTGATTTGAAATGCTTCAATTCAATCTCTCAGTCATGACCTGAATTTTCACTTCGTTCTAACAAAAAATTATTATAATTATGTTCATTATAACAGGAGTGCACTGTGTACAAGCTCTGCCTTCAGAATTAAAAAAAAAAAAAACACAATCAAATATTCATTAAAATCACAATTCCTGATCCACAGGTACTCAAACAGAACCATCAAACCTGTTGTGTTGGAGAGAGAGAGAGAGAGAAAAAGATAGCTGTGGATTTTACTGGGCGCAAAACTAACTTTCCTTTGTTCCACTTGGGCAAAAACATGATCTAACCTTTAAGTTAATATAACACATAACTGGTCTGAGAATCAATTGTCAATTTAAGATCAAACATTATATCATCTGCTCTCAACTGATACTACAGAAATTGGATGAAATTTCCATACAATTTGTGATTTTTTTTTCAGAGATTACTTCTTGCACATTAATCAGAATATCAGTAATATCACTATTGCATAATCCACTACAGTGCACTCCTGTTATAACTAACACAGTTACAGCAAAACCATTGTTCCAACCAAGCAAAATTTAGGCCATCAGAGTTTATCAATACATATTTAAATACTCTATTATTTGATTACAGATGAATTTTCTAAATTACTGAAAGAAAACTGTTGGTCCCAAGGACTATTTTACAACAGGAGTCCCATATATATGCAATTCTATTTCTCCTTACTTTCTTTGAAACATTGACATATTACATGCAGGAACATGAATTCTTTTACATAATATGCACCCTCCCTATCCTTTTCTCTTAATACCTTAACTCAGACATATAAACTAAACTCTTACAGAGAATTAACCTCATAAAAATGCCATGGTACTGTAATGAGAGCTTATGTGTATCTCTGGACAAGAAAGGCACCTTTGCCAGAAGGGCATGTCACAAAAAAAAAAAAACAAAAAACAAAAAAACAAAAAAAAATTGATATGAAATATGTCAATCTTGAAGTCAGGTTTATACCTCTATCACCTACAAGTTTACCTCACTCAGCGCTTTTCAACTAGAAGCCAAACATCGCCACCATTCTTATTGGCCACATGTGATACAAGCCCGAACACCTGTTCTGTTTCCTGGCCTGGCACAAGGCTGACTTTGAATGCACGGACAAACCATGCCAGAAAGATGGCCACCTCCTTGTAAGCAAATTGCTGCCCAGGGCACACACGTCTGCCGGCAAAGCCAAATGGTTGGAAGGCGTTGCGATGCCGATTCTTCACATTTTCTGCAGAAAAGTTGTCTGGGTTGAATCTGATATGTGAAAAGAAGAATAAAGGAAATGGGTAAAATTCAAACTTGAATCAATGGCTTTAAACAGTCTTTTTTATCATGCTGAAGGAAGAAAGTCAGAGCATGATTCAAAGGAATGTGGCAACAAATGGGATAGCATGGAAAATTGGCCCTAATGAGTGCAAAATGCCCTGGTATTCCATGAATTAAAGCCATTCAATATAATCATTATCATCTATGATCATCATCTACAGAAGTCATAATCTGTACAAAAGTACTGAACTTTTACTAATTCTTGATGTCAAATACATTCTGAAAAAGGAGCAACTTCACTTGCGTATGTAGCGACTAGCAAGATATTTGTGCACCTGTGAGCTGTAACAAGAGTTGACACACTTAGTACAGTAGCAAGCACTCATGCACTCAGCAGGCTGAAACATCCTATATTGATGATAACTCAAAATCAATTGAACAATTTTCACAGGTAAAAAAAAAAGAGTTGGTAAAGATCAAAAAGAACCTTTATCCTGAGATACCATGTACGGCCTACATTGTAAGCCTGTGAAGGTAATGAATTATCCATGCTCCTGTTACATAGGGTAAGCAGGCTGAGCCTTTCACAGTAATATGCATTATCAACATGGAAGTTTTGTCTGTAAAGTCTGGAATAGCTTGAAATCAACGGCGTAGCCAGGATTTCATCTTAGGGGGGGCGGTTAGTCTGCGAGGGAGCGAAGCGACCGAGCCCGAGCGAGCGGAGCGAGCGAGGGGGGGAGGGTGGTGGAGGGGGGTGTCCCCCCTCCCACGGTAAGAACTTTTTGCATTTTGATGTTGTAAATGGTGCAATTTGATGCATGTTTTTGCGCGTTTTATCGACGTGAAACAGTCCCACTTGTTTAAGGTAGCAGTATATTTTAGTGTAGATTATTATTGAACAATTTGCCTATAAAATGGTATCATTTAAATACACTCTAGTATCAATTCTTTTCACTGAATATCATGAACGCGACTGAACCCGAGCGACCGGAGCGAGCGAACGGGGAGGGGAGGGTGTGGGAGGGGATGTCCCCCCTCCCACGGTAAGAACTTTTTGCGTTTTGATGTTGCAAATGGTGCAATTTGGTGCATGTTTTTGCGTGTTTTAACGAGTTGAAACAGTCCCACTTGTTTAAGGTTGCAGTATACTTTACTGTAGATTATCATTGAACAATTTGCCTATAATATGGTATGATTTAAATACACTTCTTGTATTAATTCTTTTCACTGAATATCATGAACGCGACTGAACCTGAGCGAACGGAGCGAGCGCGGCGGGAGGGGAGGGTGTGGGAGGGGGGTGTCCCCCCTCCCACGGTAAGAACTTTTTGCATTTTGATGTTGCAAATGGTGCAACTTGATGCATGTTTTTGTGCGTTTTATCGACGTGAAACAGTCCCACTTGTTTAAGGTAGCAGTATATTTTGGTGTAGATTATTATTGAACAATTTGCCTATAAAATGGTATCATTTAAATACACTTCTAGTACTAATTCTTTTCACTGAATATCATGAATGCGACTGAACCCGAGCGAACGGAGCGAGCGAAGGGGGAGGGAAGGGTGTGGGAGGGGGTGTCTCCCCTCCCACGTTAAGAACTTTTTGCATTTTGATGTTGCAAATGGTGCAATTTGATGCATGTTTTTGCGTGTTTTAACGAGTTGAAAAAGTCCCACTTGTTTAAGGTTGCAGTATATCTTGATGTAGATTATCATTCAACAATTTGCCTGTAATATGGCATGATTTAAATACACTTCTTGTATTAATTTTTTTCACTGAATATCATGAACGCGACTGAACCCGAATGAGCGGAGCGAGCGAGGGGGGAGGGGAAGGTGTGGGAGAACTTTTTGCATTTTGATGTTGCAAATGGTGCAATTTGATGCATGTTTTTGCACGTTTTATCGACGTGAAACAGTAACATTTGTTTGGTAGAAGTGTATTTTGATGTAGATTATTATTGAACAATTTGCCTATAAAATGGTATCATTTAAATAGTCTTCTTGTATTAATTCTTTTCACTGAATATCATGAACGCGACTGAACCCGAATGAGCGGAGCGAGCGAGGGGGGAGGGGAAGGTGTGGGAGAACTTTTTGCATTTTGATGTTGCAAATGGTGCAATTTGATGCATGTTTTTGCACGTTTTATCGACGTGAAACAGTAACATTTGTTTGGTAGCAGTATATTTTGGTGTAGATTATTATTGAACAATTTGCCTATAAAATGGTATCATTTAAATACACTTCTAGTACTAATTCTTTTCACTGAATATCATGAATGCGACTGAACCCGAGCGAACGGAGCGAGCGAAGGGGGAGGGAAGGGTGTGGGAGGGGGTGTCCCCCCTCCCACGTTAAGAACTTTTTGCATTTTGATGTTGCAAATGGTGCAATTTGATGCATGTTTTTGCGTGTTTTAACGAGTTGAAAAAGTCCCACTTGTTTAAGGTTGCAGTATATCTTGATGTAGATTATCATTCAACAATTTGCCTGTAATATGGTATGATTTAAATACACTTCTTGTATTAATTTTTTTCACTGAATATCATGAACGCGACTGAACCCGAATGAGCGGAGCGAGCGAGGGGGGAGGGGAAGGTGTGGGAGAACTTTTTGCATTTTGACGTTGCAAATGGTGCAATTTGATGCATGTTTTTGCACGTTTTATCGACGTGAAACAGTAACATTTGTTTGGTAGAAGTGTATTTTGATGTAGATTATTATTGAACAATTTACCTATAAAATGGTATCATTTAAATAGTCTTCTTGTATTAATTCTTTTCACTGAATATCATGAACGCGACTGAACCCGAACAAGCGGAGCGAGCGAAGGGGGAGGGGAGGGTGAGAACTTTTTGCATTTTGATGTTGCAAATGGTGCAATTTGATGCATGTTTTTGCATGTTTTAACGAGTTGAAACAGTCCCACTTGTTTATGGTTGCAGTATATTTTAGTGTAGGTTATTATTGAACAATTTGCCTATAAAATGGTATCATTTAAATAATCTTCTTGTATTAATTCTTACACTGAATATCATGAACGCTGTCTGTTCAGCAATCAAACAGAAAAAGCATGCACACGAGGGTGTAGATAGGGGCATATCCCCTCCCACACGAACGTGATTTTGCGTTTTCAGACCTGTAATTCAGCGATCTGGTGCACATTTTTGGTGCAATACTTTTTCATCGAAGTGTTAAAATCACGGAATTTAGCTCTTATTCCGAATGTGCACCATCTGTGTGTATGTATAAAGTCTAGTGAGGTAGAGCTTAGGGGAAGGGGGATTTCCCCTCCCGCTCGCGGAGCTTTTGCGTTTTTAGAATTTATTGAAATAAAGCGATCTGGGTATAGCCACAGTCTACTTCTATGCATGGCGGAAGGGGGGGGGGGGGGGGAGGGGCGGGCGAGCAGGGAGAAGGCGTGGGCGAGTGTTATCTCCACCCTTCCCTTCCGATGGAGCTTTTGCCTTTTTAAGGTTGAAATTGAGATGTCTCGTATACGCATATTGATGGAATCAACATTTGGGAAATCACAAAAAAAAAACAACACAAAACAACTGATGGGGGGGGGGGGGGAACTGAGGGAGGAAAGGGTCGAGGGCGAGTGTTATCTCCACCCTTCCCTTCCGATGGAGCTTTTGCCTTTTTAAGGTTGAAATTGAGATATCTCGTATACGCATATTTGATGGAATCAACATTTGGGAAATCACAAAAAAAAAAAAAAAAAACACAAAACAACTGATGGGGGGCGGGACTGAGGGAGGAAAGGGTCGATTAAAAGGGGAAACTCCCCTTACACATGAGGGAACCTTGAGTTTTCGGAATATAAGTGATAAGTCTTGTGCACTCAGAACTATTCATATTTTTTTTGCAAATCTAAAAAGTGTACTAAGCTAGGGAAAGAGGCACAGAGGGGGAGGGTTTGGGAGAGATTTTGCATATTTTGAATTGAAATTCAACGATCTGGTGCACACTTTTAGTGAAATATTCAAAAAAAATATCTTATTTGATGAAAGATGCAAAGGAGACCCGCTTCATGTGCATGCATACAGATATACACGCATTTTTTTTTTCCGCCTCCCAAATCCCCGGTCCAAATCTTAGGGGGGGGCGACCGCCCCCATCGCCCCCCCCTGGCTACGCCAGTGCTTGAAATCCAACTGGACTGCCTGTCAAATATCCCAGACCACAAAACCTGTTTTTCTGTTAGGCCTGCCTTGAGGTTTTATGCATTTTCATCTTTCATAGCAGGTTGCCGGGCTGAGAAAATACATCACCACAAAACCTTTACCTTGAGGTACATTTCATTTGATATTCAGCAGCTACTTGTATCACTGGCTTACTATCCTAAGAAAACATCTGAGAAACATCACGGTTCTCTAATAAATTCATCATACATACAGTGCCTTTTTTTTAATGTCGCTGCATGTCATTCATAGTGCTATCAGGATTCCACAACACACTCTTATCTACTTTTGAATGAATTTTGAATATGTATTGTAATAATCACTGACTAATTTGAAGAAATGAACACTCATATTGAGCAATCACTTATCTAGATGCCTGTCAATATTGGTGTAATTGCCGGAGTGTCATTTAATTTGTTCCCTATTTCGAAGAGATTATCATATTTTCATTTACTTCGTATCAGATCCGCCAGGTTCATGCACACATTGAATCAAATGCCTCCTCAACAACATTTAAAAATTCATATTATAAAGAACTGAGGACAATACTTACACCTCAGGGTTAGGGAATGTTTTCTCTGACCACAAAGAGACACCAAGGGCATGCACAACAGGAGTCTGTTTGTAAAGCATAAAGGGGAGAAAAGTCTATTAGATGAATTAGCTGCAAAATTGTTTACTGCCAGTATTCCTTTGAGTACATGATTAAAATGTTGGCATTAACCTTTACTGGCAATAGAAACATAACATTTGTAAAGGTAGCATTCTTCTTTCCTGGCAATAAAAGCATAATATTCTAGCTTGGCAATTTCATCACAGACTATCTTTTCAGTATCAAGTGGCTGAAATACTATTATTCATAACATATCTAATTGACAGTGCATTAAATCAGGGCACAGTACAGGCAATCGTTCATTGAGCAAATTCTCAAAGAATTCTGAACACAGACAAGCTGACAAGGACATGACATGTCCATGCAAAATTAATACATGTGCATGTAGCTACCATTTGGAAGGAAGCAACATTGAGTCTCCCATATCCTACTATAAGATTAAATTCCTTATCCGGATGAATGCTGGTCCCGACATGTCCAGACAGGAGAAGTTGGACTGTATGTCAAAAGTCTAGAAAGACTTTGTATATATACAGACCAGTATTCAGACCGGACAGTATGGTAATTCTGGACACGCACATCTCTGTGTAATAATGACATTCAATAAGCGCAGGACTTTGTAGACTACCCTTTCAGAGCATTGTATGAGCTGAATTCACCAAAAATGCGACACACACATGTAGAAATGCCAAGAAATTCACATTTCACCTAAGATTTAGAAGAAGACGTCAATTTATCACAATATTTGATTGCATAAACTGTTCACAACGTTCACAACGTTCATGTAAGACCTTTTACTGTACAATATGAAATTTGAGCCTCATTTGCTGATTTTCTCTTATGTCATCCGCTGTGTACAGTGAATTGTGGGTATAAATTGTAATTCTGGTGCATGGACAAGATGTGAAAAATGTCTACATGTTCAATCGATTCCATGGAAATACAGATTTAAATATCTTGAAACATTGCAGAAATCATGAGGAAAATGAGGAAAGTACCAGTTTCATTCTTTGCATGTGGACTCAGCACCTGTTATACTTTAATATACATTGTACTTTTCATGTCTATCTTTGTGTGAGACAGACACACCTGGTTCTATTCACCCTGCTGATTTAAACTGACCCTAACATGACCAATGCTCTGTTAATTGAAAGATGCACTTACCCCTTTAGGAATTACATGACCACCAAGTACGACATCAATATCTTGGACACGGGCAGCGAATGGAGCAAGAACAGAAACTCTGAGAGTTTCATCCAAAACCTGTCTCAAATATCTGTGTTTGAAGAAAAAATAATTAAATCAGCAAATCTCTATGTACCACTAATCATGAGTTTACAAACCTTGGTATCCTCTCTACTTGAGGTGTTGATGGTTTTTGTCACACAACTTGGTGATAATATGGTATTCGACTTCTACTGTAAACAAATATCATGCAGTCAAAAAACATCATAGATGACCTTGTAAACTATCTGTCAGTTTAGATGCATATTTTTTTATTCATTTCTTTATTTTACGGAAGGCATACTAGTAGCATTTAAAGGCACTCAATCGTGGCGAGTGGTTTGTGCGGCACGGAGACGAACGCAACACGCTGCCTCCCCCATTCTGTATCAAATGTAGTGACCCCGAATGAGAATAGTGCTGGATCAATGGGTCAGCGAACAACACGCTAACCTACAAGAGCTCTATGCTACAAATCTCCTAACCCAAAATGGCTGTCCGAGCGAGCCACGAGAGCTTCCGAATGGACGCACACTCTCAGTGCGCATGCGCATGAAGAGAGGTCAAAAGAGCCACGCGTCTTCTGGTCTCTCTCCTCCAATCACCGCAGCTCCCGGTGACAATGTTTGTGTATGATGCGTACACACACACGCACACACACACACACGGGGCAGCATTGTCCCACATGTTTATGGATATAGCACCGAGTCTGGCATTGCGCAATTGCATGCACAAACTTCGGTCGTTCGGAATTTACGTACTATAAGGGATGAATATCGGCTGCCTTTAAATGAGCAGTTTTCTTTTACTATTATAACTGCTTATTATTATTCACACCATTACACAAAACTACAAGAATATAGTGTTAAAGGCAATGGAAATCTAGTTTCTTTTTTTGGCATGGATATATCATTGACATATAAAGGCAAGCTGCAATGATGACTATCTGACCATCACTGGACAAATATTTCTGGTGTGACCATGTGACTACTTCAGGGAATAAGGAGCTAACATAATGAAATGCATAGGCAAGACTACTGTCTGCTGCAAAGTGGAACTTGAAATTAAGGGAATAAAACACAAAAACAAATTTACATCCACCTTTGAGACAATCCTTCTGAGGTTGTTAAAAGTAGCTTACGTCATATCTGCAATATGATCCATTGTAACATCACCAGTCTTCCCAACAATCTTTGTCACATGATCTGCCAATTTCTCCTGGACCTTTTCATCTTGAGTAAGGAAGAACACGGCCCAGGCAAGCACTGCAGAGAAATGGCAGAGAACAATCTGTTTAACATCACAGGATTCCTTGTGCTACAGTCGAGCACTTTTGAACTATGCATTATTGAGCACTTGAAAACATTCCAAAAGTAGGAACTTACTGGAAAACTTCCATAGGAAGGGAAATATTGAATTTGTTGTCATGATTGTCATGAAACATGACAGTTTGGGCATCTGAAAAAGATGTAGGCTTACTGCTTGCTCTGTGATTATTTCAAAGGCAGTGTCTTGGAAACTGATTGACTCTATTTGTATGATGATCTTTTGTTTTCTTTTTTTTTACAGTCTCTTCAGCAAATGCATCTTTCTTTTGATACCATAGAAATATTGCAGAACATGTAACCTTTCCCATTAATGTTGCTTAAACTCAACCTTAAATTGCAAAAGCTGGAATCTATTACTTCAAATTGATTTTGCCTCCTTGAAGTATAAACAGTGGGAGTTTGTGTCTTTCATACCCAGGTCAAATCTTCACTGCCTATAGAGAACCCACTGCAAAGAGAAAACAGTCATATAAGGGATCACGTATGTTCTCACAATTGCCAGAGGTGTGAAAGCCACCCACAAAGTATGTGATGGCATCAGCAAGCAGCCTGGACTCTGGGTAGTTAGCCCTCAGCAGTACATCCAGAAAGATTTCCTGGCCCTGATCGGCGGGGTTGGCCCGACGTTGCTTAATGGCCTTTCTGATGGCATTTTGCATCCTGTCTTGGGCTGTAAATGAGTGTGAATGAGTACATGAACTACAAAAAAAAAAAATCAAATATCTCATTACAGTATACAAACTCATATGCACCAGTATTTGAATCACCTCTATCCTATCACCTCACTCAACATGGGATAGCCATTGGAAGTCTTTTAGGATCAAAACTTGCAGATACTGATTTATGCTACATTTACATGTATCTACATTGCATTGGATATATGGTATGTCTCCTATGGTTATATTCAATGATGATGATGACTCGTATCTTTGGAAAGCCGCTTTCAGTTCTGGTAAATTCTTATGCAGACATCCATGACAGATAGACAATTTCAAAATGAGGGGTGAAACAGATCTCACTCCCCACATGATCTTGTGTCATGGTGGCATTTATCAGAGTAATAAATCACTATTCCTTACATGTTTCTGGAAAAAACCACAGGCACAACAATAACACATAAATACATTTTATCCAGAAGTCTTGCGTAATGCTTGCTTTTTAGTTTTGCACAAGCAAATAAGAAATACCTACAACTTATATCTTATTCAAATACATGAAATTCTTCCGTCGAGATGTTTTAATTGCAACTGATTGACAAATTGCCCTACATCGACGTAAATAAGCACTGAATTGATCAGTGTTTTAGTAGTAGAAATGATAAAAAAATCATGGGCATACATACTCGAGCAGGATTCGAACCTATGAGCTCCTGATCACCGGACAGGCGTCATCTCCACTAGACCACCAAGCTTTCGCCCGACAGCAAGTGTTGGTTCTAGTCCTTATAGCATGCAGCGGGTACTGCTTTATTATTCAAATTCAAAAAATCATGGGCATACTACTCGAGCAGGATTCAAACCTACAACCTCCTGATCACCGGACAGGCGTCATTTCCACTAGACCACTGAGCTTTTGCCCGACAGCAAGTGTTGAGTACGTACGCCCATGATTTTTTAATCATGGCTACTTCTAAAACACTGATCAATTCAGTGCTTATTTGTGTCGATGTAGGGCAATTTGTCAATCAGTTCAAAACTCAAATCATGAATATATATATCAAATGGAAAGCCATATTCACCTTCATCAAACTCCTTCTCTCGCTTGCTCCCAGGTTCTGGCATGATCCCTCCAAGCCGGGATTCAAGATCTGCCCACACCTTGAACACCAAGACAGAAAAACATTGAAAAGGATGATTCACTTTCACACAAGATGCATTATTGTAGCTTATAATTATAGATTATAATTGCTCATGATAGTACAATAATTGTGACTTTTGCAACATAAAATTTTGCATTTTCATAATAACATGCCTTTATGAAGTTTTCAAGTTAAAAGGAACTAGAAATGTTGCTACGCCAACTGGTATGCCTCCGCCAGAATGCATCAGTATGGTTATCCCAATAGGTCTAACGTATGTCTTGACAATGTGAGATGACAGTTTCACATATCTGGGGGAAAAAAAAAATCAATGACATGTTTGTCACATATGTGTAAAGTATTTACTTTCCTTGTACTGGGTTTCATATGGATTAATGGCTAAATTGTTTTAAGAGAACAGGGCAAAATATGGGGAAAATTGTGACATTTGAACATTTCCCCTTGACATTTGACCCCACGACCAAAATCTTTCCATGAACAGAATAATTGTGCAGTAATGCTTGCATATACCTTGTTCATTTAAGTGTAGGCTCCTATGCACTAAGTAATCATTAAGGTATGGAGAAATAGTTTCTCTTCAGCATTAAATAGAATTTTAGCATTTCAACCTAACCTTCGAACTTTTAATGATAATAATAATAAACCATATTTATATGGCGCATATCACAAAAATAGATTAATGTCTCTATGCGCATTGAAGGAAAGGACCTTTGATCCCAAAAGTTCCAAAATATCAATGTCAGGTAGATATGCATATGTACTATAAAGTTTCATGATGATACTGTAAGCCATTTCCAAGATGTATGGAGGAAAAAAGTGAAATTCTTCTCATCTAGTGATGGTGGCACTGAAACTTAAAAATTCATAACTTTTGAATGGATTGTCCACTTTTCCTCAAACTTTCACTGGTGTGTTCTAATGCTATTGCCGCATTCTCTCAATCTGTGTACATAAAGGTGGACTTGTCCTTCAAGACTATTTCAATGTCACATGCATCAACGGGGAATTCTGGGCCAGTTAAAAGTTAGTCTGAAAAAGGAAGGGTAAATCTTACAAAGCACATCAGCGGTCATTTGATCAAAATCGAAAGGAAGTTATGATCTTGTGAAGTTTGACTAATTTTCACAAAATAGTTCTTGAGTAGCTGATATGAAAATACAAATCATAAAATAATATCACTGCTTCACAGCTTGTCATATAATGTGTACATAAAACCTTGAATTGAAAACTTGAGGTTGAAATGCAATTTAAACCCAGTCTCATTATTTTGTAGACATTCAGCCATAATTAACACTAGGGGGATTCACATGTACACAACTAGCAGTGTATAAAGCTCAAGATTTGTAACTCACTAGCAAACTCAAGTTTTTTCAAGTGTAAACACAAAACCCCCATTAATTAGTGTGATCAACAGTGCGATGCTAAACCCACGAAATCTTGCTCTTATTTCTGAATCAGTGCACTAATTTGCCCCATGGTGACAGTGAGGTCAACCAAATACACTTGGGTTTTTACATCCAATCATTCAAAGTGTATGCCACAAGTGTGCTCTCCACACGATTGTGAGTCACAAGAACAAGAGATTTATTGATCGGTATTTGGGTGGTTATTTCTGTATGCACGAACTATTGCAAAAAAAACCAAAAATCAAAATAATCCAAACAAACTCAAGTTTTGTGAACGGCTGCAAAAAACCCCAAGTTTGGCAGTGTACTCGCTAACCCGCTATTTTGTACATTTGAATGTGACTATTGTTTTACACGTTTATAGCACATAAAATTTCATCACTTTTTTGCACAAGATTGAAAGAGAACTGCGAGGTGATGACAGCTCACCATTTGCACATTAAAATAAATTGTTTGAGAATGATTTTGTATAAAAAGCAAATCTTTAAATATGTCATAACTTCCTTACTTTTTGTCTGATTTTGATCAAAACTTCTGCATTGTGCTTGTAAGATTTTCCTCTTTTTTTTCAGACAACTTTTACCTGACCCAGATTTCCCTTTCAAGTGCTAATAAGTAGTGTCAATTCACTTTGACTAAAAAGATCAAAACATACATGATCATAGTCTCTTCTCATATCTGACAGAGCCTTGCCATCTTGGAAAAAATCTCCAAACGATGTTATGGTGATGCCCTTCATGGCAGTGTCTAAGCAGGTGGAACGAAGAGGGATGTGTTCATTGGGAGGGCAGTCTGAGAGCTTTCCAACCAAATCTCTAGAGATCTGAAACATAAAACACACACACACACACACAACACAAAATAATTTAACATGTGGTTCAATTCACTTGGTGGGGAGTACAAATGCCAAAGAGATTAATTACATGATATTTTCACGGGCAAATCTGAAGGAGAGTTGTCATGAAGTGTAATCATTGCAATATCTGTCGTACTTTGCACACAGTATAATCAATGTAACTGTTTCCCATAAGAACACCAAGCCTCAAAATTCCATAACTTTTTGTATCTCTCTTCTTGATTTGTTTGTTATTCTATTAAAGTTTATTCTTACTATCAAAGCACTACAGTATATAGGAATATGAAGTGGACTTCTCACTATTTGAAATATAAAAGGACAATCCAATAAAACACTTCTTGAGCCCTTCAAATACAATGTAACCTCTACCCATTTGTTCTGCTAATAGAATAGACATGAATACCAATTTACCTACGAACTGATTTTTCCATTACTCATACTACCACTAAATGGTGGACACATCTAAGAAAGAGTACACAATATGATGTCATGCATGCCAATCTGTTCAACATTAAGAATTGCATCTCTGCTATGTTATGTCCAACAATGCCTTGCAATGCAGGGCAATATCCTTTGCACTGCATTTTTCATGACTACAATCTACATACATTGTATATCATGGCTCATATATTATCCCACTTTCTCCATGACAACATATCTTAATATCACTTAAGGCATCAAAGATCATGTGCATAGATCTTTTGAATGCAAAAATAATATGAAGCTACAAATTAGGTCCATACACACCTTCCTCACTTCCTGACATTGAGACTTCTGTGACATAAAAGAACACATTGCTTTGCGAAAATATTTACTGATCTGTCGCTTCGGTTTACCCAGTTTTATCAAATTCCACTAGTGAAATATGTTTTTGTGTGCATGAGTTATGATGGTCACACATATAGGACATCAACACACAAAGCCCTATCATATACATATATATTACAATATATATGTTGCTGCTGTTGTTGTTTTGTTCAATATTCATGAAGTCTCACTTGTACCTTGTTGAAAACAGACACATGGTTCTGGAGCGCTTGAAATCCAAAGCATCGGTCAGTGAGATCCCTTCGCTTCCTGCCGTCAGCCCCATTGGCATACTGGATGCTGTCTGCGGTTATCAGTGGCTCAAAGAGCTGAAAGAGAAGAGCTGATGAGATAAAGATGGGAATGAGGTCTAATGTAAGAACAGTCTCCAAAACACACAAAGGATGAATGCACTGCAAAATTAAAAAGTGAATATAATCAGTGGCGTATCTAGGGAAAACGGCGCCCGGGGCAAGCGCGAAAATTGCGTCCCTAATTTCTGAAAAAGACTAGCGTTCAACCCCAACCCGGTCCCGGTAGGGACTTTAAGCAAAGTCCACATGATATGCTTTTCAAGCCCTTAAAAGGGGTCTTTTGAAAGTGATTTAAATGTAATGAATTTTGATAAATTTTGGCGAGCGAGCGCAGCGAGCGAGCCGAAAATTTTTGTATTTCAGCTGACAAAACATGTAATTCTTGTCATTTTTTGCTTATCAAATCTTACAATTCTAATCAAAATAGTGACGGCCTTATAGATAACGATTTATCTATACCAAGAAACTGAGTACTTTAAAAAATATTCTAAATCAGGGGGGCATTTCATGAAGCATTTTGTCCGACAACTTGTCGGACAAAATTTGCTCTCAGCCAATCAGAAGCAAGGATTTCAGTAGCTTTTAACAGTTTGTCAGACGAGATATCTGACAAATTGCTTCATGAAATGTCCCCCATGTACGCGCGAGTGAGCCGAAATTTGTATATTTCCGCGTCATCATGACGTTTTGTTCTCATCTCCTTTTTGTTTTGATAAATTTTGGCGGGCGAGTGCAGCGAGCGAGCAGAAAATTTTTGTATTTCAGCTTACAAAGCATGGAACTCTTGTCATTTTTTACTTATCAAATCTTACAATTCTAATCAAGATATAGTGACGGCCTTATAGATAACGATTTTTACCAACAAACTGAAGACTTGAAAAAATACTCTAAATTAGTACGAGTGAGTGAGCCGAAATTTGTATATTTCTGCGTCATCATTACGTTTTGTTTTTATCTCCTTTTTGTTTTGATAAATTTTGGTGAGACGAGCGAGCGCAGCGAGCGAGCCGAAAATTTTTGTATTTCAGCTTACAAAACATGGAACTCTTGTCATTTTTTGCTTATCAAATCTTACAATTCTAATCAAGATATAGTGACGGCCTTATAGATAACGATTTTTACCAACAAACTGAGGACTTGAAGAAATACTCTAAATTAGTACGAGTGAGTGAGCCGAAATGTGTATATTTCCACGTCATCATTACGTTTTGTTCTTATCTTGTTTGATTTTTTTTTGGCGCCCCCCCCCCCCCCCCCCCCCCCCCCGTATTTTTGAAACCGTTGGCGCCTCCTTTTGATCCAATTGGCGATCGCTTCAGAACGAAAGAAATTGCAGCCGCTGCTCCGTGAAACATTTTGCCTCCTTAACATAAAATGACATGTGTGAACACAATAGACATTGTCATTTTGTCCGCGCCATCATCACATTTTGTTCTCACCTTCTTCTTCTCTATAAAATTTAGTGAGCGAGCGCAGCGAGCAAGCCGAAAATTGTTGTATTTCAGCTTACATAACATGGAATTCTTGTGTGAACACAATAAACATTGTCATTTTGTCCGAGTCATCATTATGTTTTGTTTTTATCTTTTTTGATTTGGTTTTCTGCCCCCCCCCACACCATTCTTCCTCCCCCCCTCCCCCCCCCCCCCCCCCCCTTCCGGTGAGTTGTTTCTTCTTCTTCTTCTACTACTTCTTCTTTTTTTCCTTTTTCTTTTTTCCTTTTTTCTTCCTTTTTTCTTTTTTCTTTTTTCTTCTTTTTTTTGCGCCCCCAAGGAGTGGCGCCCGGGGCACGTGCCCCCCTTGCCCCCCCCTAGATATGCCACTGAATATAATCCTCCATCTGAAAACCCATACAATATGTACAGACCATGATAAAGACCATTTCAGAGAAAGACCATCTCTAGATGTGACTGATTCTATTCAATATTTGTTATTACAAATTCTTAAACAGCAGGTAGAGTTCAGATGTGAGTTTTTTTTTTCAATTTCTCTCCTTCTACAAATGAAATTCAAGATTGTAACTGCTGATCTGTAAATTAACAATGAAGAAAATTGAAGAAACTCACACCTGAACCTTCACTCCTCTGAATAACATCTTGCTTTCAGCAGGTATATTTTTTTCTCGATTTTGAAAACAATGCCTATCATAAGGTATGAGTCTTCAATTTGTCCATCCTCTGTGCAAATGAAATTGTGCTGATCTACATTTTTAACAAACATGTCTGAAAAAAGGAACTAGGGAGAATCAAATCTGACTTCTATTGCTTTCCAGGTAGCGACAATATCACCAGGCTGTCCCTGGTTGCCAGCAATGCCAGCAATGCCTACGGCTCAGGTGAGCTAAAAATGAAACTTACGTGGTCTGTCAAAGACTGCTTGGTGCTCCTTATAGAGCTCAGGGGAGGCAATGCTGACACAAAGCTGATCAGTGTAGTAAAAGGAAACAATGTCTCCAAACTCAGCATGAAGTTTGACGAGGAACTGGTGCAGACTGCCAGCATCAGCAATTTCATCCAAGTTACCTTTTCTGCAAGATGAAAGCAATACAAGTCAAAGACAAAGCACACCTGGACTACATTTATTTCAAAAATTTCAAAACTAAAGCTGATTATAAAAGTCTCTCTCTCTCTCTCACTTTTTACAGCTTAATTAATTACCAGTGGTGTTCATCACACTATCTGCTTTTTAGCATGGCCATGTCCTACTTTGAATAACACAACATTTTCAGGATCTCATCGTCAAATATTTTTTTACAAAGCTGTGCTTTATACAAGTAAATCCCCCATATCTGTGACTTGCATTTGAACTCCCTTTCCCCCCCCCCCCCCCCCCCCCCCGGAAAAAAAAAAAAGAATGAACATATGACAAGTGCTTACTTGTGGGAATGAATTAAGTTTCGCTAAATGATGGAGTAAACTCACTTACACAGGATCAGATGGAGCTACACCAGGAACTGTGGTAGCCTTTGGAGGAGCAGTCTGCCATTACAAAAAAAAAAAAGAAAAGAAGAAGAAGTATGATTTAATGAAAGTGATATGTTGACAGGATGTCTGTCCAAGACAATGATAAAGCAGGTGGCATTGCATTTTACATAACATTCTTACAGAGTGGAAAGGTTTTATAAAGTACAAGAAAAAAAAAAATCATCCAGATCATCATAATAATTGTTTTCTTTCATGATCATAATCTTTATAATCATTCTTTTTCACACTCATTGGTCGCACAATTTTAAAATTTTAAAATCACATCAATTGCTAGTTAATAGTCAATACAGGTACGTAACTAGGATTTTTATGGAAGTGTTCAGAAAAAGAAAAAGTAGACCTTTCTATGATGTCTATTTGCCACATTGGGGACCCCAACAACATTTCTGGTGCCATTAATCAGCTGACAAGCAAAAAACAAAACAAATTGAAACAAAACAAAACAAAATAAAACAAAAAGAGGCTCCCTGTGCAATATTTTTCCATTTTTCCTGCCACTTTTGGGTTTCATCGGCTGACAAGTGAAAAAATAAAAAGTTTCTGATACCTATTTCTTGCTGCTGGCAAAAAGGGGGGGGGGTTCCACTACTCATTTTTTTTCTATTCATTTCTTTTATTTTTTATTTATTCATTTATTCTTTGCTGCTGACAAACAGGGGGAGGGGGTTGCTAAACCCCCAAGTTACGGCCTAGCTTTGCTACACAACAAACAGCACAAAACAAAGAAAGCAAAACAAAGAATTTGTAATCCTCCTACCACCACACATACAACACACATACATAGTGTGTGGGAAACAGGTATTGATTTTGCAAAGTTTTACATTTTAAGATTCTTTCATGAATTTGAAAGATTCTAAGGACTTCTTTTTCAGTGATCACCAAGACAATTCACGAACACAGAAGCCTCAGCTTTGAACTCACTGGATAGAAGTAGATGAGTAGCGCAATGAGAAACACCACAAAGGTGACAGCAAAGATGGCAAAATCCAACATGGTGAGTACACTCCCTGGATAGGCGTTTCTGACAGAGGCTGAAGAAAAGAAATACATAGGTTGAAATCACCTTATTACAAGCTACAATGTAATTCATAAAGCACATGATCACAAAAAAAAAAGAAGAAAGAAATGTCCCTGAGGCGACTGGCATGCCTCCGCCACAATGCATGGTTCTCCCTATACATATGTAGGTCTTGAGTACATCTTGAGAATGTGAGACAACAGTTTCACATAATTGGCAAAAAAAAAAAAGAAGAAGAAACAACTGTGTTGAGTGTTTACTTTCCTTGAACTTGGTTTAACATGGATGGATGGCTATATTGTTTAGGAGAGCGGGTACCTGGTATTCAGGGATTTGAGCACTTTACTTGAACTTTGATCCCATGGCCCAAAACTTTTCGTACATAATCACCGTATGGAAATACATGTACAATTGTACCTTTTTAAATACATGTACAACTGTAATACACGGTACCGGTACCAGTAAATAAACTGTACCAAGTTTAATCACACTGTCAGTGTATAATAATTCATTTATAGAGTTTGAAGAAAATAGTGTAATTTTAGCATTATAACCGCATCTTTGACCCTTGACCTTTGACCTCACGACAAAAAATTTCCAAAGGTAATCAGTGTCAGGCAATCGTGCAACATTTTATGAAGGTGCTGTACCTTGAGCCATTCCTGAGGTATGGAGGGGAAAAAATACATGTTAGATGCTTGTTAGCATTTTATCCTGACCTTTGACCTTTTGGCCCAAAACTTTCTCCAAGAGAATCTTAATCAGGTACCAGTAATACACTATGTTTCTAGAAAATACATTCAGGCACTGTGGAGATATAGAAGAAGTATCAACATTTTTGCATTTGACCTAGACCTTTGGTCTTCAATAAGCATACATATGTGTAGCTTTGTCCACTCACACAATACACACCAATGTCTCTGAGGCATTCATCCTATGTCACAGATAGTGTGCACATTACGTATGGGACACTTCAGGGCTTTTAGACCTGAAAAAGTACTGTAAAGGGTCTTTGATTACATTGAACATCATCATGGCGATTTATATTAAGGAGAATAATAATCATGTACAAAATGGTGACCAAATGACCTTGAAAAAATATTTTAGAAGCGTAAATATGTGCCATTACTATGGGATCAGAAAAAAAATGAACACTTTTTCAACCTAAAATTTTCTGAAAATATGCTACAAAAAAACTTGTAAATCACTGTGACAAATGTCACAATACTCAAGTTTATCAAAGATAAGTTTCATGTCATAAGGCAAAACGCTCCAATTAAAGACAGATACAGGAAGTTATATACATGTATGACACAGTTTGTCTCATTTGTTTAGTGTGTGGAAACCCTACAGTGTATTTATTGGAATTTGGTGTACACATGTAATTACCAAATCAAACTTAGTTGCAGTTATTCAAATATGAATGCAAACTGTCAAGAAACCAAAATTCCAAGGACATTTACCACCATAATCATATCTTATTATATTTCATATTTTTATTTCCAACCTGAGTACAACTTGTACTGGTACATTAGCATACAGTTTGTATGCCCCTAACAACTGTATATTCATCATATGGCTTCTACTAAAACATGCCATAATCAGTGAATAGCAAGTTTGTTGAAGACCAATTTCCTAATCCAGGGCTGCACACTAAACCATTTTTTCTACTGGTCACACCGGTCTGTCGGACCAGTTTTTCAGTAGTAGGTACCCAGTTTTTCAATTTTTTACTGGTCAATTCCTGAAAAAGTTACTGGTCCGATAGTGACTTTTACTGGTCCTGGTCCGTCGGACCAGTGCCAGTGTGCATTGTTGGTTAATCAGTTACAATGAAAAACAACTTGATGCAACAAACATCAATGAGAATAAATACACTAATGGTGGTACCCGATGCACAGAACCTTGGTTGTCTCAGGCCTCGAAATAGGATTTTGGAGGAGCAAGGCCATTTAGAAAAGGGCACTTTTTCCAAGAGGCCAGGGCACTTAGGTCAGTCAGAGGGGCACCAAGGCCACATTCGAAAGGGCATGTTGGGTGTTGATAGGTGATGTGAATGCCCCATAGAGCTGTATGCTATCGACCGTGCTGCTACAATCCAGCAGCGCACGCATGCATAAGATCTCTCTGCAGCAGACGACGTTAGGCAGTAGGTCATACGCAATACGATGTAGGTTCTGTAATAGACCGATTCGGGTTCGTTGAGGGCAGCAGACAATTTGTGGCACTGGGCGCAGCCATAGTGGGTGTCTCAGCTGACCCCCCCTACTCTCCCCCACCCCCGGGCAACATGTTTATCACGCACTTGTAACAAAGGTTCGCGCACTAAGCAAGCGTTCGCGCACTCAGTACGAGACGCCTACAGAGCTACCAAGTCTCACGCATTCTGCGTGAGACTCAAGCATTTAGGGGCCGTCTCACGATCTCACGCATCGGGCGAAGTCTGCAAGTTGGGCCTATAATAATGAGCACAACTCAAAAGATTAAAGTGATAGTTGCAATTGTATGTATATTTTCTTTTGTCTTTCAAAATAAGTAAAAAATATTCTATTAAGTATGCACCTGATCGCACCATTAAGAGCTAAAAATCAAAAAAAGCTCCCTACCGTGGGAGGCCACAGGTGGGAAAAACAGCTCCCACGCCCTCGCTCGCGCGCACATACGCTCGCCGAGATGCAGAGTCATGAAAATCTCACTCATAAAAATTGTTTGAACTTGGCATCCCTGCGCCTATTGGCTGAAACGACCATGCATCAGTTTTTCATTCCGCGCGCGGAAGAGGGTGGGGAAGAGGAGAGGGGGGGTCGGCTGAGACACCTTGTTAATGGCGCTGCCCATGCCAAAAATACACATAGCGCGTCACAGAATCGGTCTATACAGTACGTTCTCAACGCACACGCCGCGCTCGCTTTGGAGCACTTCCGGCGCCATTTTGCTTTGAGCATGCGGCGCGGGTCGGGCGCACAGAACTCTTAAGAGTTCTGTGGTCTTTTAGGCTTTGGAGTTTGGAAGCATGCACCATATCAGTTCGGGAAACCCACTCACAAGGGGGGCCCCTCCTTATAAGTAACCCGTCCCCCTTATAAGTAACCCCGTCCCCCTTATAAGTAATGCACTTGTCAATGTAATGACGCACCCCACTACCCCCGGACATGGGTGCGTCATGGTCATTTTTTGACTGACCACACGGGGTTTTTGACGGACACCACAGTCACTTTTTTGACGGACATAACGCTGCAAGTGACGAACACCACAGTCACTTTTTTGACGGACAACACGTTGAAAGTGACGCACACCTCGGTCACTTTTTTGACGGACATCCTCGGTACATTTGACGCACCCCCGTAAATACTGAAACGATTTTTGCATACGTTTTATTCAAGCAATTTCATTTTCTTTTGGTTCGTAAACATAATTTGTAAAAGTTTCGGCAAGTTTCCCTTACCATGTAAGCACCGTATTGTCATTCACCGTACATCACGCTGCTGCTACGATATTCCGTGCAGTACTCAAGTAGTATGTATTCTGTGCATGCAATCCATATACATGACAATCACATGTGTGCAGAATGCGCTGTGTGTGCGCGGCCATTGCTAGTGCGGTGGATGCATACTGCTGCAGCGCAGGTAGGTACACACCACGGGTACGCCACGGCATTCATATTCCCGCTCGAGTACTGCGTAACTACAGCCAAGTCGCGGTACGTAGAGATTCGCACAGCTAACAGCGTCGCGCGCGCGTCTGGCCAGCTGGTCGGGCTATCCCGATCCCGCGAGCAGAAAATGGCATGCGGTAAGCAGTTCTTCTGCTGCCGTTTCGACAAGAAAGATTGAACTAAGTTGTTACATCGCTGAACAGTCCTTGGTTTGAGATTGAGTATGCATGATTTCATGGGTTTGTTGGAGGGAAAATGTAAGGAGAAAGGGTGGCTTTTAAATTCTTTGCTTGCCAGATTCTGGCAAGCATTTTTTCCTCTTATTCCAAAACGCTTCCCGACTTTGATTTTCACTTGCCGCGGGAAAGCGCTCGCTGTAATTTCACTCGCGGTACGTGTATCCAGCGTGCAAAAATGCGTGTTATTTTCCATAGCCAAGTGACGTACCATGACGCACCCCTCGGTCAAAATTTTGACCGACAATGATGGGATTTTGATGCACCCCTCGGTCAAAAATTTGACGGACAAAGCTGGTAAAATGTCGAACACCTGGGTCACAAATTTGACGGACCAAACGAGGAAATGACGCACCCATGTCCGGGGGTAGTGGGGTGAGTCATTACATTGACAAGTGCATAACCCCCGGGGCACCCCTTATAAGGAGTCTCCACGCTTTTTTGCAATGCAACGCGAAAATGAAAGGACTGCGGCAATTCGCTTGATTATGTCCATAAAGCTTCACAAGTTTCCTAGTTACTCACGAAATTTGAGCAAAATCGGTTCGAGGCATCATATCTAAAATCATGGATTTAAATGCGATGTCAAACGACCCATGCGAATGCTGAAATGCGAGCGATTACTGGCGTGAGTGTCGCCAGGCGCGGCGGCGCGGCAATGCTTGAGTGCAGACGTGGCGACTGAGTACGGAGATAAAGCCACCTGAATGAACGAAAGTCTCCTTACTCAGTCGCCACGTCTGCACTCAAGCATTGCCGCGCTGCCGCGCCTGGCGACACTCACGCCAGTAATCGCTCGCATTTCAGCATTCGCATGGGTCGTTTGACATCGCATTTAAATCCATGATTTTAGATATGATGCCTCGAACCGATTTTGCTCAAATTTCGTGAGTAACTAGGAAACTTGTGAAGCTTTATGGACATAATCAAGCGAATCGCCGCAGTCCTTTCATTTTCGCGTTGCATTGCAAAAAAGCGTGGAGACTCCTTATAAGGGGTGCCCCGGGGGTTACTTATAAGGGGGATGGGGTTACTTATAAGGGGGACGGGTTACTTATAAGGAGGGGCCCCCCTTGTCAGTGGGTTTCCCGAACTGATATCAGATGACTTTCACCAGCACTGGCAGACAGAATCGATATAGATAGACCTTAAGGTCCTAACAACAGTTTAGAACAGGGCAATGGGGGTCTCTACACTGTATCCTATTTTTGAAACTGACGTTAATTTAATAATATTACACACAACACGATGTCATAATTTCATAATCACGTGACGACGAAATTAGGCAACCACACTCACTCACTGTTTACAAACATAGCATTGTACTACATACTGCCTGGACTAAATAGCTAGCTGTCTGGTGAAAAAGGCAACGCTTTTACTTTGTGTTGAGTTTGGCTGCTCGCAAGGAGCCTTTGTTCTACATCGCATCGTACGTCCGTATGCGTACGAGCCGCGACACTACGTACAACTGTATCGCTTATCCGTGGCGCTGGCCGCGCTGGCCGTGGTGGGGTGTGATGTGGGGGATGTAACGACTTCTCAGGCGCAGGCGCAGGCAGGCCACATCATCATTGCTTGGGCCTCTTTTTTTTTTTACGTGTGTGTTCAAGACAAAGAATCTGAGGGCTTTAATTATGGCTCCATTGAAGACACGGATTAAACACAAGTAACGTTAGATCTACAACTTACAGAACTGTGGTCGGATGCTGGTTGCGGTTGCGGAGCCGTATTTTATGTGAGTTTTTCGCTCTCAATCCGATGGCGAGAGTCCGGCGGTGTGCTCTGACCCGGTACCTTTGGACGTGCGGTCTTGCGCGCGCGGCGAAACTTGTTCATCCAGCCAGCCAGCACATTCATCAATCCGAGCCCATGCACTGTTGTATGTGCCATACTTTGTTTACACAGCAAAATCATCAGGTGACCTTCCGTCACGTGATTACACGTTTGCCATCGGAACTACAATCGAGTAGGTACAAAATTGTAGACTCTGTCTAGTTTAGCACGTAACTGCAACAAGCTTCGAGCAGCCAAGTTGAAGATAAGATAATGCAGAGTAAGCATTCTTTGATTGGGTAAATATAATTGGGGATAGGTGAGTAATCGAGAGTGTGTAATCATGTAAGCAAAGATCCTTTGGAGTGTGGTTGCTACGCTTCTTGAGGGATTCCACTAGCGCTAGCTAGCACTAGGCACTAGAATTATTCTACGGCTTTAAAACTTTAATATGTTTGTGGAATTGTATATAATAAAATATTATTAGTGAGTTGTTATATTACATGTCTTAACTTGCCTTTTCAGGGGTCTTATTATACAAGCTTTTGCTTTTCTAAGACCCCTCCACTTTACATCTATAATGCACAGACTAGATACCTATAGATTTCTACACATGCATGCCATTGTCAATAATTTATATTCAAATATTCTGCAAATTGTTTTAATCGCATATATTTGACAATGTATTCCTTGTTACATATTACTATATTATTGTTCTTATGTAATTTTTGTATTGTGGAAACTTTGAATGAACTTGAAACTTGAAACTTGTAGGATCTTTGATGTAAGGGGAGGATGTTAAGCTAACTCGCGCAGCGCCCAACGGTTAGTTTCTATGCATGCATGCTATCATTCAATGCGTCTGTGTCTAACTTTGTGGTGACAGTGCAGTGTGAGCATGTGTGAGACTGTCCTTTTACAGTCCTGTGGTGGGCTACAACAAGTGGAGTGCACAGTGTCAGTGCAATGGTTATTAACATTTTGTCATTAGATCCTGATCGTCATTACTAAGAAATTTAAAGTTGTCGATACTAAGTTTACTGCACTAGACAGTCTACTGCCACTAACCCCGGGGCGCTGTGTAGGGTACCAGTTTATCAGTAACTGAACTGGCTACAATACAGCGCTCTGGGGTACCGGTTTTTACTGCCACCTGGGTAAACAACACAACAGTCAACACTTGAAAAGATTCTAGCGCTAGCTATCTCAGTCCGGGAAACCCGCTCATGAGGACCGCTCCCGCGTACGAGGACTGCCCCGCCTCATGAGGACCGCCCCCCGCCTCATGAGGACCGCCCCCATGCCTCATGAGGCCCGGGGGGAACGCCTCATGAGGCCCCCCTATTCACTTCTATTCATCTCACATCTGACGTATGAATTGTCGCAACTTTGCACGGTGATTTTTTGTTACACATACATGTCCACTATCCATGATGAAAAGAAGAAAAAATCCTATCTGGTTTTTTTTTTCAAAAATCGAGTTTTAATCAACCGATGCAGAGCGCCCATTAAAACACACGTGTGTTTTAATGGGCGCTCTGCATCGGTTGATTAAAACTCGATTTTTGAAAAAAAAAAAACAGATAGGATTTTTTCTTCTTTTCATCATGGATAGTGGACATGTATGTGTAACAAAAAATCACTGTGCAAAGTTGCGACAATTTATACGTCAGATGTGAGATGAATAGAAGTGAATAGGGGGGCCTCATGAGGCGTTCCCCCCGGGCCTCATGAGGCATGGGGGTGGTCCTCATGAGGCGGGGCGGCGGTCCTCATGAGGCGGGGCAGTCCTCGTACGCGGGAGCGGTCCTCATGAGCGGGTTTCCCGGACTGATCTAGTTGGTTGATTGCCCATCGATCGTGTGATATGCAGTTTATTGTTCGCTGTTTGTTGCTGCCGGTTTTGTTAGAGCAGAAATGGCATGGCTACTTACTAGCATGGCCTGCCAGCTGCCTGGCTGACATCAGCATTGATTGGCATTGGGCCATTTTACATTGACTCCCATGTTAAACGCGGATCATGATCAACTCGAGGTTTTTGCACCATACAGGCACCTGTTGCTTGACCAAAAGATCGGTCTGTATCTTGTTGTCGGGGATGTGTTCCGTAGAGACTGCATCTGGCTTCACGGAATAGAGCAATAGAAGTAAAAAAATAGATAAAAAACTCTGGACAGACGGATTTTTCTGTCTTCTTCGTTGCGTGCACTCAGTTAGATCTACAACTTGTATAAAATCAAACCAGAGTGCAGTCAGTCACTCATTTTTCTGTGAACAACTTCAACAGATTGCTTTCTTTGCGTAGGAATGACTGCAAGTGCAATAGAAACTCTACTGCACCACCCATTTCACACAAAAAGTGGTTGCCAGCTACTGTAAAAAGTCTATTAGGCCTACAGGTTAATTCAAGAATCAGTGTGGACCATAGTATCTGTGAAAGTACATTTGTACAAGTGTTGACGTCTGAGGTTATGTGTGAAAGATGGGCCAGGGGGCTCGGGCCTCCCCCCACTTTTGGTGCACCATACAAAGGAATACATAAGGTGTCATCACTTTGGGCCCCCCACTTTTTTTTTAACCCGGAAGTACGTAAGTGGCACATAAACAAATAGATAGAGATCTTGAAGTGTGAGCGCGGAAAGGTTATGTTTTTTTAGCTGAAGACCCTTTTTTTTTTTTTTTTTTGCCTGTCAGCTGAAGAAGCCCGAAAGGGGAAGGGGAGAGAAGAGCTGAGGACTTTTTTTTTTTTTGCTGAGGTTTAGCTCATGAAACCCAGAAGTGCCCCTCCCCCCCCCCCCCACTTTTGAAATCGCTCCGCCGGCCCTGATTAGTGCTTCATGGGTCGAGCAAAATTTTGGATGGGAGAGCTGACACCAATCCCCAGACCACTTTATAGAAGAGAATTAGTTTGAGGTACCTCCTTCACTCCTGAAGGGTTGGGAGCTTGAGTTCATTCAGTTTACTGGTAATGAAGCCCTCCTTGATAGGTACATGTAGTTTCTTGTGATAAAGTGTACTGCTCTTCCCTGCACGTTCTCAAGCCTGCTTACCAGGTATGTTCTTCCTCAGGTACAGATCCCAGGATGTGGCACCATACTCCAGAAGGGATCTCACAAGTGCAGTACAGTGGATTCCTGTTATAACGAAGTCCTGGGGACCAGCAGTTTTCTTTTGTTATATCAAAATGTCTTTATAACCGAACAAATAAGCAATAAAAAACAGAGTGGATAATGTTGCAGCCTGGATTTTTACTTCGTTGCAACCGGAATTTTGTTATAACTGCGATTGCTATAGCAGCCCGGAGTGCACTGTATAACTGCGTTTGCTGTAGCAGCTAGGAGTGCACTGTATAGTAAAGCTGTTCTCTTGATGTTCAGAGGAAAGAAGTGGTATTTCTGCGGCAGAGTGGTCTAGCACCCAGTTACATGTACCTTTTGAGGTTGTCTTGGCAATAGGCCTATGCTTTTCCCACTTGAGATCCTCAGAGATTGTGACGCCAATGTACTGGGTGTCGTAGAAATGTTGAAGGATACGATTGTTTAATTGACAGAAGTACCAAGGGTACCGTAGAATGACTTGCTGCAGATGCTAATTATGTACCACTTCGTAGCATTGAAGCATTTTAGTACAGTGCACTCCCGTTATAACGAAATGCTCAGGACCGGCAGTTTTCTTTCGTTATAACGAAATTTCGTTACAACCGAACAAATACAATAATAACAAAAACAAGGAAACCACCCATATATCATATTCTGTTTGTTGAATACTCATCATACACTGGAAAGCTATGTGAAATGGGATAGTACCTTTTTAATTTCGTTTGAATATTGCATTTAAAAGAGAGCATAAAGTTGTTTGTAATGTCACACAATAAGTTGTAGAGATATAGAAAATGACAGTTTAGGATTCGTTTACATTCGCTATTCCAAAGATTTGTTTCTTAATAAAGTTCGTTGCTCCGAAAGGCTCCTTATTCCGAAGTTTCGGCATTCCCGGGATTCCAAATGTTTGTTCATTATTTTGAAGCTTCGCTCTTCCGACGATTCGTTATTTTGAAAGTTCATAATTTCGATATATTGTTCGTTTTCCGAAAGCTCGTAACGAGTCGTTGATCGGAAAATGAAATGAGTTTCGTCATTTCGAAGGTTTGTAAATGAAAAAGGGAGAAAAGTTCACTGTTCCGAAGGTTCGTTGTTCTGAAGGTTTTTTAATCCGATAATGAAATAAGGTTTGTTATTCCGAAGAATGTTTGTAAATGAAAAAATAAAAAAATGAGAAAGGTTAGTTATTTTGAAGATTCCGTTATCTCAAGACGATCATAAAGTTTGCAATTCCTGAATTTTTTTTAGTGGACACACCTTTTTCACTTTTGGATTAACAATTGTTTTTTAATGTTTCGATTAACGAACGTTTAGAATTCCTATCATTAACCCACGAACCGTCGTAATAAGAACGATATTTCATTGTTGGATTAACGAACATTTTGAATAATCCCAAAATGTTCGTAATAACAAACCCTATTTCATCTCTGAACTGACGGACATTTAGGGGTATCAGAATCTGTGTGTTTTGTAATAAAGCACCTTCGGAACAATAAAACGAACCTTGTTTAATTTCAGATTATTATATTACAATAATGCAAGTCCCCCTCGGAAACTGGACGTGAGGGACACTAGGAGCGAACACACAGTGATGTGAAGCGTTCGCCCATGCAGAGACGCTACGAATGCTTGTTCTGCTACATATTTTCGGAAGCGATCCGAATTTTGTTATAACGAAGCACATTTCTTTTGTTTTTCTTTGTCTATGGTGCTCGGAAAAGACTTCGTTATAATGAAAATTTTTCTATAACCATGTTCGTTATAAGCGAATTTTGTACCATAATTTTGGGACCAGAAGTTTTACTTCATTATAATGAAATTTCGTTATAACCGTGTTCGTTGTAACGGGAGTGCACTGTACTGGTATTCTATTTCAAGTATTACTAAACTACAGAGTCACTAGACATCAGTGACTGACCTAACGTAGCGTTGAGCTGTCTGGAGGAGAGTACATGTAGTTTTGTGCTTTGTTTGTAAATTGTAGACTTCTGCTTGAGCTCGCCAGATGCATTTGACACTGTCCAGTGACTACCGCTAATACCCTTTTGTACTCCACCAGCATTCTGTTATTCTCATACTGGCATTAATTGTTAAGTTTCTGTTAATCCAACATAATTTGCATTCATATTTCACTTCATTACACGTCCAAAAATGGTTACTCTTGCTGTTGTGGAAATAGAATTAACATTTTAGTGCAAATGATTCTCTATGTGCTTTACAAAACTTTCTAGACATCTGGAAAAAAAAAAGAAGATGCCTGTATACCTTTTCAAAGTTCTACAAAATGTTTAGCGTATGTCTGAGCCGTAAGTTTGTGTGGCAACATAGTAATAGTCAGTGAGTACCAGGTAGTAATATTCTGCAAAATTGGCGCTGCAACAGCAAAAGAATGATCTCTATATCATAACAGGTGTATTCAATTGGTACCTTAAGGAAATGCATAAATATATCGGAATCTTAGCAGAGGTTTCTCGTAGGCTTGTACAATATTCATGTAGTAATGATGTCTTTGGGGGATTTATTGATTTACAACCCTACGTAGAAGAACAATTTTATGCACAATTGTGTTAGTAGCTGCAGGTAAACAGTGCAGGCAATTCATCATGGGCTTAAATTGATTGGCATGTTCCACTAGATGTAATGAGATGACTTATTTCATATGACCATGAAGGAGATATTTTAGCATAATTGGTCTTTATTGTTTTATTTCATATTTTTTAGTATGACTTTACTGATTTTTTTTTTTGTGGAAAAATTGTGTTCCTTGACTAAACTTTCCTGAAATTTTTAAGTGACACTTAAAAAAACCATCATCAATATCAACCATTTGTTTGTCTCCCCTTGATTATTTCAATGCTCAGACTATCTCAACTGGGAATAGACCAACAGTAAAAGCTGCATGATGTCTACGGCTCATGTATTGTGGTGCAGGACAGCTGTGCTTGGGTTGTACCGACAGTTACTCCGTGAAGGCAACAAGCTAACATACTCTGACAAAAACTACTACAGGAAATGCATCCAAAAAGAGTTTCGGAAGAATGCAAGAGAGGTTGATGCTTTGGAAAAACAAAGACAGCTTGATGTAAGTTTTACACGTCACTTTATCTTTCATGAAGTTTAAAAAAAAAAAATACAATTCATATAAATGACAAACCAAGTGTTCGTTTTAACTGAATGCTCTGTAGAACTTTGTTCTACCATACAATATTCAAGGCTTTGCGTTAGCAATGTTGCAGTGGCCCAGAGCCGATAGACTATGGGCCACCCTTGGTTAAGAAATGATATGTTTTGATGGCTGATTGTACCACTAAAAAGAAAAAGAATTGTGAAACCATGTTTTCTATCTTTTACAGTTGTTTCATCTAGAAAAGGGAGAATAACATATGACTCAGTGCTTGATAACCGCATGCATTTCAGCTACAATATGTGTCACAACCAGCAAAACTATTCCCATGGCTAACTTTCATTTATCTAAAATTAGAAGTAGGTATACCCCTAGTATGTTAGATATCATCCTTTTGTGAATATGTGATGTCATGGAAAAATCATGTCTATGTCTCAATTCACTTCATTAATTAATCATAGAAGTGTTGCAACCATTGCTCATGACAAGAGTACAACAAGTTAACAAGCATAACTGAAATAATCAACTTCCTTTTTTGTTGTTTATCATTATGTCTTACTATGGAACAGAAAGGATTTCACTTCCTTCATAGTAATCTGGGTGGATTGGTTTGAGGTCTCCATACATCTTGCATTGAAGTATTGATCTGCCTGAAACAAGGTAAGAATATCCTGTGCTTTCTGTGAATACAAATGCACCTTTAGGCCTACTGCACAAAGAGGTGACAGAAAGTAATAAGATCATATTACATTTTACTGAACGGACAAGCATGAATATGACAATGATATATTGAGGTTGCCCTTATAGAAACATAAGATGTTTACAGGTGTTTTTTTCAAATATGTTCAGATGTAAAACCTTTGTTTGTATGGCTCCACCGTGGAGTATTGCTGGAGGCAATTTGTGTTTGGGTTGTCCGTCCTTAATGAATTTTGTGGATAGCATAATGAACTTCCAAATTGTTTGAGGTATCCTAATGAAAAATGGCACATGTATGCACGAGTAGACAAAGTTGTGCCTATCAACTTTTGGGTGCACATGGTCAAGGTCAAAGGTCTATATTCTTGAAATTTCACTATTTCCCCCATATCTATGCAATGCCTGCAGGTATTTTCTTGAAACTTAGTGTATACAGTTCCCCATTAAAGATTCTTTAGGAAAAGCTTTGGACCTTTTAGTCGAAGGTCAAGTGAAAATGCTAAAGTTAAACCTTTTTTCTCCATATCTCAGAAATGGCTCGATGTATCTCCATGAAACTTTAATAGTACATACATGCATATACACATGTACTGCTGATAGTGGTTTGGGGAGAATTTTTTGGTCATGGAGTCTAAGGTTGAGGGTTAAAGGGCATGTTATAGTACTAAAATTTTAATATTTGATGCTGAAGTTACACTTTTTCTCCAAACCTGGGAGATTACTCAATGAATGAATTTAATAAAACTAGGTATGCCCTATTATATTCATTACTGCACCATGATTCTGTTGGGAAAGTGTTTGGCCATGGGGTCAATGGTCAAGGGAAAATGTTCAAATGTCACAATTTTCCCATATTTTGAAAATACACTGTAGCTCAAAGAATTGTAATGAAAAAGGAAGAACTTGCCAGTTAGTGATTATTTGAAGAATTGTGAGCCGTGAGATCAAAGGGCAAGGGTCAAAGGTCAAGGGAAAATTATCAAATACTACTTTCTTAACCCTAAAATGGCTGGGCTTTTTTTGGCTATGCTCAGACCGGGTTTTCGAATTTTGATTTTAAAATTAATTATGCAAATTAAGCTCAAGATCATATCTTAGCCTAATTAAAAGCAGTGAGTCTAATTTTTGATCTGTAAATCTGTTTTAGCATATTCAACAATTGTACATCACAAAAACTTCCAAAACTCATTTCAATTCTTATGTATTTTATTGTTTTCAGAATTTCTTATGTATTTCGTTGTTTTTCAACTTTTGTTTTTTTCATTGGAAATTGTCACTGACCACTTTTCTACCATAATTAGCACAAAATCAATCAATGAAAGTGATTAATTGTAAAAATAATCAGGTTTTAATGACTTTCATGACAGAGCACTGTTTTCCATAGGAAATGTACACAAAATCACAAAATTGTGCCCATTTTGGGACGACATTCCGTTACAAAAATGGGCGTGGCTTCGCAAAAGTATGCGCAGACGTTGCAGATTTGGTCTCAAAAGTTGCGCGAGACTTAAACAAACAAAGTCAAGAAGCCTCGCGACGAGGCCTTTTCGTGTTACAGAATTATAGCGCGAAATGTCGAGGGGGCGGATTCCGCCCCCGGCCCTTTAAGGGTTAAACAACTTAGCCATTCATCCAAATTAAACCTAGTTCAAAGATACTCAACACATTTGTGACAAACATTTTAATTTTATGGCCAGTTATGTGAAACTGTCATCTCACATTGTCAAGAAGTACTCAAGACCTATTTTGAGAACCATGAATTATGGCGGAGACATACCAGTCATCATAGTGACATTTCTAGTTTACTAAGTCTATAGATGACATTGCTTTCACTTTGTAAAGCATTTATATCATGCAGTCTTTAAAGGTAGGGAATCCCATTTGCATGCCTTAAATGAAGAGTTGTATAAATACAGTGGTATGTTGAAGAGAGTATCATTTTAGAAACTCCCATAAAGTATTGAAAGTGGAAGGTAACATTTAGTACATTTTTATTGACCGTTAGATGCATGTGTGTCCATCATGTATATTTTGTGAAGAAAGTTCATCAAACTTACAAACATTTCTATATACATTCTTCCCACACACTCTATATGTTATTACATCAGCTCTTATACTTTTAGATTTGTGTTTATAGATAAAAAATACAGAAGACTGCAACAAAAAGGGTTAAATGTGGCTGACACACAGAACTACTGAGTAGTTGAGTTTTGTGCATTATTCAAATTGTAGATAACTCAGCACTGTTGACTTCCAAATTTCTCAGCAGTGGCTTAAACAAGTCCCCTGAGGTTCATATTTAATGTTTTGCTGCATTTTGGGAGGTCTGTAAAAGGTATTCCCTACCTTTAAGAGCAGCTTTAAAACATAGATGAGGATTCAGCAAGTGCAGAATAGTGAAACATGAGGTGAGAAATTTAGGAAAATCTAGCAATTGGTTAATAAGTTTTGAAATGTTATTATTTTGGTTTATTCTGTATGCTTCTCTCTCTAAGCATGATTTATTTCACAGCATTAAATTGGTATATCAAGAACGATGAAAGGAATTTCACAAGTCATAGATTTTTCATGAAAAGTACAATATGGAATTCAATGAAAAGTACATTCCTTTGACCTTTTTATGACAGATTGTAATAGAAAATTATTCTCCATGTCTGCTTTGGAGTTGTCTATTAAGTGCTCTTTTACATCAATAGTACTTTCATTTTCTGAAAATCCTTTTAAGTTTATAATTATTTACTATTGAGACATAAAGAATTTGTTCCTCTCTAGAGAGGGCCACACATGGAAAGAATCGAAACATAACTTTTGTTTTAAAGTCTGTCTAATTTTTATCAAACTCTCACACAGTGTTTCACTATGTTTTCTGCATTTGCTGACTCTATGTAATTATGAGTTTTAAGAAACCTTCTTGAATAATACAGTGTTTAATAGAGCATACATAATTACCATACAGAACATCACATTTGATCGAAGCTTGTGTAAGATTATTTTGGATCGTTCTCTTGCATAGTAATTCTTGTTCAGTTGTTTGATGTGTCACCCATAGAAAATGGCTGTCATCAATATATTCAATTGATGTTAAACATTTTGGGAAAAACTATTCTTGGTGTGTAAATGAAACTGTACCGACACCAAGAGCAAGTTTGTGGAGACTCAGAATTTGTTCATCTTTATCATGTTCATATCAGGTGTGGCTTATGTGGCAGCTGTTCTAGTCAACCATGAATGTTGTGGAAATGACATTCCTCCTGGAGACTGCAGCTTGGTGTGCTGGAGATGAAACAGATGGCATGGGCACCCTGATAGAACTGGACATGCAAGAAGTGACGTGTCAAAGAAATGCCAAAGAGTCAGGGAGGAAGATTCATTTACAAACATGATGTCGAATATCCTGTAGCAGAGATGCCAACTGTTACTTTATTGCTGCATTTTATACTTTTTTGCCCAAATACTGCAGGTTTCATGGAAAATATTGCTTTTCCCAAATTGTACTTCTACACAGGTCTATTTGTAGAAAAGTTGGAAATACTGCTGGTTGTTTTTTTGTTTTTTTCACCAAAAGCATGCCTTTTCAGCCCTAGGTTGGCATCCCTGCCATCGGGTTGATAAATGCTCACTAGGCATGCAACTTGTTACCAATAGATAGTCAAAACATGATTGCAAGGTTTAACTTTTTATGCTTCCTCACCAAGGGTGCCTGAGACATTGTCTTAGAGTTGTCCGACCATCTGTCTGTCCCAAGCCCCATTATCTCATGATGACCATAACTCTTCAATGGAATTTGTTGGTTTGTACCTGGCCAGGCATACCACATGAGATGCAGATGTGCCTGTTAAACCCATTGAGGACAAGTTCAGAGTATACTCTGGCAGGTGTCTGTAGGAAATGTGTGTTGTAGGAGAATCAGTCCGTCCTCAATGGGTTAATAGGGAGCTTTAGATTTTAGACGCGCGGACGTTCAAAGGAAAAAAACATGTTCTTAGCGTGTGCAGTAGCGCACGTAAAGTCGATCTATTTTTAGCTTGCGTCGCCTGAGTTTTTCACTACGCATACTGACCTATTTTTCCGTCCGCACAGTTTGCAACATTTTTTTTTTTTATATACGTTGCGTCCCAGCATAATCTAAAGCTATTTCTCCTCACAATGCAGGGAGAGGAGAATGTCCAGCGCCAAGCGTCGGCTCAAACGTCCGCGCGTCAAAATCTAAAGCTCCCTAATATTGGGCAGAATAGCTCACAGTCAAAGGTCATTGAACTAGACACTTTTAATATGAAAAGTTTACTTTTCCCAAGTTTCAAGCAAAATGATAAATCACATCCTGTGTACAAAGCCATATTTAATATTTCATTGTACCCTATACTGCACTGGTAAATGAGTAAATAGACAACACCTCTATTTACAAAAGTCCCCCCCCCCCCCATAAAAAAAAGAAAGAAACAAATGTTTTATCTTAGGAGCAAGAGGTATCAAGCAAAACATAAAGTAAACGAATCCTGGGTTTCACATGGTAACATGATTTTTCATCAGATTTTTTTTTCTTTTTAAGGAACAATTGCAATGTCATGTGGTCAGGAGATTTGTTCCTCTCAAACAGCATGGTCAAAGATCAATACTGTAAATGCATACATTTTTGCGGTACATAATACAATGTAGTTTTCGTGTATTTCGCGTTACTTCTGGCTAGCGCAAATTCTAAATCCCGCGAAAATATCTTCACAATTTTCTCTGCACATCGTGAATGGGTTGACAGTTACGCAGCGCAAATTCAACAACCCGCGAATATGTTTGAAAATGTTGATAACAGTATACATGTACTTTATCTCATGTCATGAAAGACCATACCATGGCAATATAAGGAACAAGTGAGAGACAGGCATCCAAGGTGACTGTGCACATTAGCTTGTCCTACAGCAGAATGTCTCTTTTAACCGAACAGTTCAGATATTGTTGTAAGTTCATCACAGCTAGGCAGTGTGTGAATACACCCACATTAAAGTCCATGAATGATGTCTTGAAGGCCAAGAGTACTGTCCTGTGGAGTTAATACTCTGAGATCTTGTTAGCAAAATACATATATCTAGCTATCCCAATATTTTCCTCTTTATTTCTCAGTTATACCGTTGAGACATCATGGAGATAAAATGAAATTTAGAGTTCTAACGTTTATTGAAATAACAAAAAGTTTGCATCAAATGTATGTAAAACAAACAGAACAACACATTTTCTAACACATTTTCATTGACAAGTCTAGTTTTTCATTAAAATTGATGGTCCAGTGATTCTTTTTTTAAATCGTTTTATAAAATTGTACCAACAGGGGTGTCTCCCAGTCAGGACAATTAGGTGCTGTACTAATAATTCATTGTAAGCATTTTGTAAATATGATTAGAAGTGAAAACTTTAGATCTCAATATGAAACATTTACTCCCTCAATATTCAGCTGTCAATTCTACAGCTTTCATCAGCTCACTGACTAGTCTTAAACTTGATTATATGGCAGTTGATTAGTGGGTCATAGACCTTTGGAAGTTTGAAGTGTCCCCTACCCTTGTTGTGACATGATTGATAGGCTCTGATATAAATTGTTTCATTGACTCCCCTTTCATGATATTGAGGTTCTTAGTGCATTAGGTCCCCATGCTGTTCAGGAGGTACAGTGTAAATGTGCCTGAAAAATTCAGAGGAGGCAAAGTGGGACATCTGTGTTAAGAAATCTGGTCCTAGATGAGCATTCCCTTTTCGTGATGTACAATCCCAGGCTAACACCTTCAATTAAATTGTCCTTCCTTGACAAGGTATCCTGTAGGCCTACATGGTACAAGTGATGTCCTGAGGTTTGTCCTTCAGTGCTACTAAGCATTGACATTAGTGTCCTAGTTGGGTTGAAGCTACATTGTAACCCTAAATGCCAAATTTTTGAAATTCCTCCACAGGGAATGAAACTCTTATGACATAAGGGAGTACAATCTGTCCTTTTACTGATGTAGTGCTGTCTTTGTTCATGATCACTTTTCTTTCTTGACATGGCTAATCTTATTTCAAACCCACCGAGGATAGCTGCAGTTTGAGAGAGCCTATTGAGTGTGTAGATTTTCTTCCTCTACTACTTAAGGGTCAGCCATTACTGTCTCTGACCTATGAAACAGTTTCCAAAGTCTTTGGAAAGTCTGTGACATGCTATTTGACCATCATGTGATCAAGGTCAAAGACTGGTCAGTCCACTGATGAAAGCTGTTATAATCGACTGGCAAATTACACAGGTAATTATTTTGTATTGAAATAAAAAGTTAACTTCAAATCATATGAATTACCCATACAAATGAACTGTTCTAATGTGTTGTAGATACATCTGTTGTTTACTTTGTATTTGTATGATTTAGTCATTTTTTCCTACATGATATTATTGTACAAAAATATACTTGTATTTTGGTCTAAATTTGCAAATACATGTACTCTCAAAAGTTGTCTATCCGATGAATTCACCTCCAGTGTTTACAATGTTTAATAGTTGAGTTGAATAATGAAACAAATGTAGCTGTACAATACACTTGGTAAAGGTGGGGCCTACATTCACATGTTCAGGGGTCTGGACACCCAAACTCTCTCCGCACACATACACACACATGCAAACATCTGTAAATGCACTATTTGATCTATACGCTAGAAAGACATGCCATCACAGTAGCCCATCTTACCAATACCACTATACATGGTAGACTACTAGCTCAAAGAAAGTAGCTGTATGCATCTTCGGTGGGGGATACAAATCGGCTGTAGACGGGAATTGGGCAGAACAGTGATCCAGTGTTCAGAACCGCAGTTTTGAAATGGGCATGAAAAAAGATCTTTCCTGGCTCAGCCCATACGTATTCTGATGATACTAATCCATCTGTCTTGCTACCATTGATCATTTCCCTCTAATCTAGGTCTTCATAGTAGTACACTGGGCAACGTACTTGGTCTATGCACATTACTAGTACCACATGTTCGGCATTTTCCTCGCCCCCTTCTTAATTTTCTTTTTCTTTCTTTCCTTTCTTTCTTCCCTCCCTTCATATCTTTCTCTCTTCTCTCCTGTGTAATATATACATACATGCACACTACAATCACTCCATTGCCATTTGTTCATGACGCTTCTATTGTTTTCATGGTCTCATTCTGATCCTTTGTGCAGCGCGCGCCGTCTCAGTGTGAGGTAATCTCCATTATGACGTCAAGTATGTCACTCTCATGAGGGCAGTTGGCATGCGTACACCTGTATGTTTTTTGTTGTTGTTTTTTTGTTGTTTTTTTAATTGCTTTGGTTATACTGAAATCACGCACACTAATAGGATATCAATACCGTTGTTAATACATGTACATGTATCACTGTGAAGATAACTTAGCATTTTCATCCCTGCATGGAGGGAGGCCCCGAAAATTTGGATTTTTAATAAATACCAATTGGCTTTTAATGCATTCCTCTATCGTGACATTCCTTCTACTGTACTACTACATTGTATTACTGCCAATTCGTGGGTCAAATAAAATGTTTGGAACATATGTGTGTGTAATATATATACATGTATATATACGTTGTGTATATATATATATATATATATATATATATATACACACACATGTACACATATATGTATAACAAGAGAGAGAAAGAGAGAGAGAGAGGAAATATCACCCATTGATGGGAAGTAACAAAATCAAGACTTGATAAATTCCACCAATGCGAGTGTGAAGGCTGGATTCTTAACTAGTTTCTCTTTTTATTTCAAAATCAATTTGAAAATACACATTTTATCTGCTTGTTTAAAGTTTTAAAGATACTTCTGTCCAATGAGGATTACACCCATGTAAAGAACATTGCACACCATGGTAGCCATTTGCTTTATTACAATGACATATACACTGTATGTTAGTACTGAGATTTGTTTTCCCTCTGAGGGCACCAATGAATAACAGAACAATTCATCATTTGATTTGAACTGGGAAAATTGTGTCAATTGCTTTGCATACTTTGTAAATCCACAGACACTTTCACTTCTAAAACTAACAATGGAACACATGGTAACAGGAATCCTTAATCATCAGCCATGTGGTTCAACTTTATACAATGTTGACTTCTCCAGCGAATGAACATGTTGCACACAGACATGCTTGAAGAATTTTTATGATTGTGTCATCAAATGCGTGTGTGTGTATGTGCGTGTCTCCTACTCTTAGACATGGACTCCTTGGTCGGCAGTTTCTGACTGTTCATCAATCTGCAGTCAAATTGGGGGGGGGGGGGGTTTAAACGCAAAAATTAATTGTATCTTCAATACCATCAACAATCATGATCATCTACAATTTTAATTGTAATTGTTACTAGGGAGTGCATTTGTGGCTGGAGTGATACCTGTACTAAAAAGTACACATTGTATGTGCATCAATTCCTGTGTCCCAAGCAGACAAAGTATCCAATACATGTATAATTTATCAAACACATCTCAATAGATCTGGAGTAAAATCAACTTTTCTTTGGGCTATCTATTTTTAATATACAGTACAGTAATTTTAATGTCATTGGTGATTGTGACAAGGTCTCGATAGCCAGTGCATGTGAAGAACTGAAATGGAAACACAGGGAAATTTCACACACACACACACAAACACACACAAATCTTAGCAAAGCTAAGCTTTAACTGTCACAACGGATCCAAATTCTCAGAATGAATTAATGTTTCACCAGTTTTCATATTGCAACAGACATGCTTACAGCTTGTGAATACAAGTGTACATTAAACTACTGATGAGATTCATAGCCGAATTTTCTGTTATTTTGAAAGGTGACGTTCATGTCAGTGAATGTCAGACTTTCTCCGGTCCTGTGTATGTCAACCTCACACAAGGTTTACTGCAGATCAAACTGGGCAGACAATGCTTGTCATTTGCATTCATCACTACATGTAGATAAGTATGTCCATAGTTTCCTTGAAATACACATGTATTACCATATTTCATGGGATATGGATAAACACATGTTTGACTGCAAGATAACACACTGTTTGCCAGAAAGTGATGTATGGGATGTAACTGCAAATTAATGAAGACTCAGAGTCATAGGAGATTCTTATGATTGCAATGGACGTGGGCAAAAATCATTTCATCCAATAGCCAAGTAAAACTTGTGTATATGAGACATGTACAAACAGGATTTGTGACTCAGACAGTATTGCTATAAAGCAGGAAATCATGAGGTGAGAAAATGAAACCTGTACTTACAAGACAGCTCAATTTTCTTAGTCCTAAAAGGTAATCCTCAATAAGTTGTCTACAATGCAAGTGTACTTGTACTGGAAAGCATTGTGCTGCAGCAATCCTCTACATCAGACTC
This sequence comes from Diadema antillarum, assembly GCF_040938485.1. Classification (NCBI taxonomy): domain Eukaryota; kingdom Metazoa; phylum Echinodermata; class Echinoidea; order Diadematoida; family Diadematidae; genus Diadema; species Diadema antillarum. The sequence goes on along the minus strand of NW_027272180.1, from coordinate 177,151 downwards.
ACATAAGTATCCTGGTTTCCACTTCCACAGTTACATGTAAGGTAATGCCTTACATATCAGACTTAACTGTACTTTTTCAACCATTGATTACATGTGGAAGACAGACAAGTTTGTTAAACTGAAGCCGTGCTTGTGAAAGTACTCGAAAAGAAACTCTTTTTTACAAATACAGGTACTTGACATAATTCCATTAACTGTTTGTAAGTGCAGTCAAGTTTATCATGTCTTTATTTTCATGAATTTTGAGAATTGACCTATTGGTGAAATTAGTAACTTACTAAAAACAACAACGACGAAAAAAAATAGAATAAAATGCCTTGCGTAACATAAATGCCCTGTACCAAGTATCCAAGGTGGGAAATCGCCGACTTTTTCTAAAGGTGGTAATACAGTGTACACATGCACTTCATTCTCATTCCATTAATGTGATTTTCAGTCGCAAATGCAACCACTCGCAGATAAATGTCTCACAAGTCCCAAGTCACAAAATACTGTATCACACTAATATTCCATATGGCGTATACTATATATATAGCCCTTAGCAGGGAAATACACTCTTTTTGTGACAGTGTGGTGCAATGAATTAGAATACCATGCACACAATTAGAAATGATACATTCTTGAAGTTAATAATTGACAGCTGGCATATGAAGAAACTTCACTCCATGACAATGCAGAGCTCTTTCTTGTTCTTTTTTTTTCCACTGGGAGCTCATTATTCACGGGTGACATCACTTTGAACAGTTATGTCTTCAGTCACATTGTCCAATTCCCGTATAACTCTGTGCTCATGTTCAAAGTCATAAATGTACTTGCTTGGGTTATAGTTGCTCAACTGGGGAATACCAAAATATGAGGAGTCTCTGGAGAGCATTTGTACACAGTTCATCTGATCAGACAGCTTGAATGGCACATCCTCCATCATTAAAGCAGCATAGCTCTGGTGACGTTGATGAGAACAGTCTGTGCTTTCTGTAACACATGGGCTGCTGAGTGTCTCTGTCTGATGGATCATCGCTGACCAATGCCCACTTTGATTGGCCAGCAAACTGGGATCATAGCTGGCTCTTTGTTGGACCTGTCATCCAGAAGTAAAGAAGTGCACTTTCAAAGATGCAGCTGCAGTTAACATTGCAATGTGAATACACTTGTATATACACTTCCCTCTGCAACACTAAGCTTACCTGTGTATCAGCACTCATTGTGTCAGTATATGATTTTGTTACATCTTGTCTGAAATTAAATTCATTGCCATATGACTCATACTGTATTTGTATTACATGAAGTGCGTAATTCTTGGGTTACGGACAATGACATCCTACTGAATAGTGAGACAAAATAAAAATGATAACTCTGACATCCAGTTCAAAAAGTCATTAAAAAATGTCATTGTATGATTGGTGTACAATTGTAGCATGTTCTCCCAATATCTTGTTAAGATAATATACAGGTCAACATCAGAGGGTACAACTGGCCTGTAACTTTGTTCAATCACATTTGTTACAAGGGAATGAGGAATGCTACAAGTTGGACCAATGCACCTTGGACATTACCCGTTACTTCTTTGCTGTGAACACTCTCTTGTATGACAAGGGAGTTACATATGTATGCTGAGAGCACACTCTTCAACACAGTGCAGCGAAGCCCCTACGAGTGTATATGAAAGCGAGTGTTGGATTTGACCAACCATTGGTTTCATATTTGTTTGGTAGTAAAATGGGTGTGCCATTGGCAGCAAAGTTAGAACAGATGTCCTTTTTCCATTCTTTGTGTCATTTAGTAAAATTAGACATGATGAGTCTCATGAAGTCGGTTGATTAATATGTCTACTTCAAATTTACTTCAAAACTACAAGGTATGCACCAGTGATGACACACCTTAATACAGACCCTTAGTCGATAACTATCAGTTTCCAGTACAAATAGACACACACACACACACACACAAACACACGCGCACAATGATATTCCTACTCACTTGGGTATGGTAAGGAGGAGGACTGCCCTGCCAGCTTTCACTCCTTCTCACCATGTGTGGTGGGAGGACTGTGTTTCGCTCATTCTCTGTCTCCCCGACCAGCAGGAACCCGTCTTCTTCTTGATCAGCTGCTCCAGCCCACTCTGGACACGGTGTATTGCCAGTTACATCAGGGGACAGCTGGTTTGGAGACCGTAGCTTGCCAAGAAATGAGTTAAGTAGCTTTGACATTGTGGACAGTTTGTAGACAGCTAAACCTTTCAAGACTTTTCCCCGATGACTCCTCATGAAGCCGTCTTCATTGTCACAGTTCTATGTTCAGATGCTACACTGTATTTCACAGATAAGAAAGAAAAAGACCTTTTCCTGAAATTGTCAAGAGAATTCTGAGGATATAAACACATAATGACATTAAAGTTGAATAAACACAATCTAAACAGTGTCTTTCTATCCTTATGAAAGGGGAGCACACCAAACATCGGTCATATCCTTGTACAGTGGACTCCCATTATAACGAAGTCTGCGGGGACTGGCAGATTTCTTTCGTTATATCGAAATTTCACTATAACCGAACAGATAAACAAAAAAAAAAAAAAACAGAGTGAATAATGTTGCGGCCTGAATTTTTACTTCGTTGTACACCAGAATATCGTTATAACGGGAGTGCACTGTATCAGATCAAATAAAACAACAGTATTTAAATGCCACTTTTAAAAGGATCCACGGCAGAGGATAAGAAATTCACTGTACATAACAAGTTATAGGCCTACACACTGTACATATATACCACACTTTAATTTTTTTTTTTTGTGCAATACTTTCACAAGAATACAATTTTACTAGGTTTATAATTTTGAATGCAGCATGACATTTTGTATCTTTATTCTTGCACTGTTAACAATTCAATTCACTGGACAATACATGTAAGTAACGATCACTTAATTTCTACAGTACCAGGTATTTGTTGACAATCACCTGCATATGACAGTGAATGAAATGAAAATAGGCAGGTAATGGCTGTAGCAGCTCAACTTTCTCTGCTTCTCTCTCCTCAACAATCTCTCTCTCTCCGTTCCAATCTCTCTGCCTTTCCTCTCTCTCTGCGGGTCATCTCCGCTGCCTTGTGCTCCTAAACATAAACAGCTGACCATAACTTCATGGACTCGCCCTCGATAATTCACTCACCGAAGACCATTAATGGCACTCCTCTCCTCCGTTCCCCTCGAACATCAATGCAGCATAAACAAGAGGGTCAGACATGAAAACATGAGGCATGGTCAGCTGTGGTCAACGACCTTTTCGGGTCTGGCCTGTTTACATATTATGCCCTCTCTCTTCCCTCTTCGACTCACTTCTCATTTCGTCATTCCAGCTTTCAACTGCTCATTTTTCTGTCTCTCTCGACAACCAATGCGTCCAACTTTTCAGCTAAATGTGCTGATAGAGATTTAATAAAGTAATGGATACTTTTGCCTACATCACGGTGTCGGCTGAGATCATTACATGTGCGGCTCCTTCCCGTAAATAAGTGCAGAGTGTGAATCACTAAACATCCACAAACACATTCTCACATGGCATAGGCTAAAATTGAATCACATATCAGTTCTTACTGTAAATGGAATGGCACTAATGTACTTTCATATCCATGTACATATCTCAATTCTACTGAACCGAATGGCAGGAGAATGACAGGATATGTACATTGTATACTTGATAGCTTATTCTCAATTACGTGAATTTAAAGAAAAAATTGTCAGAACGCGTCAATATTGACGTTACTTTCAAACAACTCTTCGCTACCAGGTATTGCCAGCACAATCTAGAAGAGAACTGAAGTTAGCTGTCTAATATTACGCAAATGGGATTCAACACAGGAGCTAAACATCAATGTGCAATGACTGTATAGCAAGTCGAAAGAAGTCAGTTACCTGGTATTGAGAAATGCATATATACAGGGCTCGACACTAACGGTGGCCCGGGGCCACCAAAAATGAAAGTTGGGCCACCAAATTTCAAAAAAGGGCAAATCTGGTGGTCCGCCTCGGGCCACCAAAATTGTTTGAAAAGTGACATTTATTTATATTAAGATGTTGCAACCCATGTGTCTGTCAATGAATATTTATACTTAGTCTTACCATTCAGCATTTAAATTTGTTTAAAGGATGGATAAAAAGGACTGAATGAGGGCCTGAGCAGTTTTGCGAGTTTATTGAGGTTTATTTATGAGTAGATATGTCCAGCTTCCAATTTTTACTATGATAAAACTTAAATATTTGACCCATCAAAAAAAAGCAGGAATTTTAATGTTTTTTATTGTTTGGGGGGGGGCCACCAAATTTTTTTCTCGGCCCACCAAATAAAAAAGTTAGTGTGGAGCCCTGATATATATGTGTCTGGCTGTCTGTGGTCTTGTACGATCTAGGATTAGTAGGAACTGCAATTCTTGTCCGACTTCATTCAACTTGCCATAGATCTATAGTATAAAAGTGGAAATTTTCGCAGTAGGGAAGTTTTCATGCATATCGCGCAGCCAGAAACTAGGGCAAAAATAAATGTGAATATTTTTGATTGTCAATTGTTCCAGCAGTTGATGTCTAGATTTGGCAGAATTAAAACCATGTGAAATTCATCTTACCCAAAAGAGCATGAACAATTATTCATGCGAGAATGTATTTGTAGCCCTACATTACTTTTTGCTCCCGAGTCCGGACCCCTGATTACTTTGAAAAAGACTTGTCACATGTTTTAGACGGCTAACTTCAGTTTCCAATTGTGCAGGCAGCCATGTTCGAGAAGAGCAAGTTCTAATTCTTTTGAGTGACATAAAAGATCAATTTTGTTCAAATTTAGGAGTGATTGGAAATAAGCAAGCCACCACCTATAACACCATCAAAGAGTCAACCGCCTTGCACCTGCTAATTTACATCATTCATACATGTAAAACCTATGCTTTCTGGAGTTTTGCATGTGGTCGAATTTGGCATGGGAGGTCAAACTTGTGCAGTTCAGTTGTCTTGTGGACACGCTTCGGCTTGGTGCAGGTTTATATCCGGTGGGCCGTGTCTGTGTCTGTGATTTGGTGCGATTTGATTCACTTACTAGCGTTGACTAGACTAGAGAATTCAAGATAGGTCTATTTCTAGATCTAGTCGTAACATTGTCGTTACACATACATGGATGGACAAGAAAGTTGTAACAGTTACAGTACATTTGATTTAGAGGGTCTTGATATGATCTATACGGTAAGACCTAAAGAGATTAAAGCTTTATTTAAATACGAATCATATTTTGTTAATTTGCTCAATAACCTATTTACCTAACGATGTAACATACCGTCTACTACGCTGCGCTGCATGCTTCTTTTTTTGTTGTAAATTTCCATCTCCATCCACCTGTCCACTTACATGTAGTTGTACAGATATACGTTACCCACCATTCTCCGTCTCTCGTCGTTCTCTGCTCGTCTTTTGCCAGTTCCTCCGGCCTCATGGACATGGCCCACACAGCACAGTGACTACCAATGGGTTAGTTTAATCGGGCACAGAGAAGTGTTGCGCGATCGCGATCCGCGAACCGTCATTTCTCTCAGCTATGTCTATGTTTCGTCGATTTTCTTCTCGAACCTATGGCTATGTCTCGGGCACTTTTTAAGCTTTTCACAGTTTGATGCTCCTCTAAGTCCTCTAAATCTATCTACTCATCTCATGCATAGTGATTGTGCAATTCCCAAGAGCCAGCTCCGCACGGTCTCCTCAAGCTCTGTGTGCTGTGTGGAATCCTAAAAATAGAATGCGTGACGCCTAAACCTTACTTGATATCACGTGATCTGTCACCTGATAACATGCCGATTCCGTTGCCTTTTTGCGTTGGGGATTTTCTTCTCGCTTTTTTCTAGGTAATTTTACCAGCAATTCTTTGGTGGCAAAACGCAGATGCGTGTCTGCCGGATGTGGATTCCACTGCTACAGAAGCGCTTTCACATATAGGCGGCAGTCTGGAAGCCCACGACAACTGTTAGTGTTACTGTGTTTAGCTGCATTCCTTGTACTGGCGGCGGACTGCCAAAAGGAGACACAGCACAGCACAGCAGCACTCAGCATCCAGACCTGTAGTGGCCATGTGGCTGGGCTGAGCCTGAGTCGAGCAGGATCGATCTTATTGGAGGACGTTTTTTAGGTAAGAATTCTGTATTGGAGGGTTAGAATCTAGGACTAGTAGTAGGGTTAGCTAGAGTTTACGAGTTACGGTTAGTAAGTTAGGTTAGGGACTGTGCTGAAGTTAGAAGCCTGAAATAATTTAGACCCCCCCCCCCCCCCCCCCCTGGCTAGCTGGCCTAAAAACTAAGTGAATCAGTTCGGGAAACCCACTCACAAGGGGGGCCCCTCCTTATAAGTAACCCGTCCCCCTTATAAGTAACCCCCGGGGCACCCCTTATAAAAGGAGTCTCCACGCTTTTTTGCAATGCAACGCGAAAATGAAAGGACTGCGGCAATTCGCTTGATTATGTCCATAAAGCTTCACAAGTTTCCTAGTTACTCACGAAATTTGAGCAAAATCGGTTTGAGGCATCATATCTAAAATCATGGATTTAAATGCGATGTCAAACGACCCATGCGAATGCTGAAATGCGAGCGATTACTGGCGTGAGTGTCGCCAGGCGCGGCGGCGCGGCAATGCTTGAGTGCAGACGTGGCGACTGAGTACAGTACTCGGTCGCCACGTCTGCACTCAAGCATTGCCGCGCCGCCGCGCCTGGCGACACTCACGCCAGTAATCGCTCGCATTTCAGCATTCGCATGGGTCGTTTGACATCGCATTTAAATCCATGATTTTAGATATGATGCCTCAAACCGATTTTGCTCAAATTTCGTGAGTAACTAGGAAACTTGTGAAGCTTTATGGACATAATCAAGCGAATTGCCGCAGTCCTTTCATTTTCGCGTTGCATTGCAAAAAAGCGTGGAGACTCCTTTTATAAGGGGTGCCCCGGGGGTTACTTATAAGGGGGACGGGGTTACTTATAAGGGGGACGGGTTACTTATAAGGAGGGGCCCCCTTGTGAGTGGGTTTCCCGAACTGATATTAATAATTAGATCTAGTCATCATCTAGGCCTAGTTGGTTTTATTTCAAATCAAAAGAAGCATAACACTAACAGTAAGTCCGCAGACTAAAAGTGTCATGCGTACAGAATAAAAGTACATGCATGATTACACTAACTAATGTTAAGTATTTACAGAATTCAGAACATTCACAGTTAAGGAAAATATCAAAAAGTTAAAAAACCTAGTATTAAATTATTCAGTCATACCAATATCATATTCCTTACAGTCCTATGATTACGCATTACATTTACACAAGATTAAAACTCGATACACATGTGGTGATATTGCTGTAAACATACATATACTTATACAGACATTCAACAACAGACAATCTAGTCTACATGTACTATAATAGCTAGAGCAGAATAAATTTCCACATGCAGCATAACGAATAAAAAAACAAACCATTAAATCAGCGTATGTATATAGTACCATATAATGGAAAAAACGAAAATACAACAGTTCATATCCTTCAAAAAACAAACAGACATTCTACTAAACTGATATCAAATCACCTTTCAGCACTATACAGCGTGTCCCAGAAAAAACGAAACCGAGTTTCATTGCAATTCTTTGCGATCATAATCACATATTTACTTTATGAGTTGTACATGGATTGAAAGATACACTTCTCCTCTTTCATTCAATGCACAACACGTTGTTCATAATTCATGCATGACTGAGTTAGAACAATAGACAGTGGTTCTAACGTTACTAAAATTTCATTTGCACGAGCAAATGACAACTTTGAATGAATTTTTCAGACTTTTCCAGCAATCTTTTGCAAAAGATAGAATCATAGCTTTGATATCCATTCTTTTTCCTTTCATATGATATCCCATTCGTAAAAAAAAAATGATCAACACCTGCTCGAGAAAACTTGAATTGAAAACATCCTTACATTTTACCCAGATAGATCCTAGATAGATAGTAAAAAAGGAGCAGTTAGCTTTCCCGACTCCTGCCCGACTTGGCAGATAACAATGGCCTTCATGCTTCAATGAATTTCCACAAACATGAAGGGAGGGGGTAAAAGGGAATGTTACGGACGATTCGGTTGTGAATAGGGTCCTAAATTAGCGCGTGATCATGAGCTTGCGTGACCATGCAGCTAACTACAGAGCAAAGGGTGTTCATCAGCGGAATGTTTGGGAAGGTAGGGTGGGAGTAACGGAGCGAAAAAAAACACCTTCCGAGCTCCCCCCCCCCAAAAAAAAAAACAACAACAACATTTTGCTCTGCAGTTGCACCTTTGAAATGTTAGAAGCGCAAGTTCAGTGATAAATAAAGTGATGTACCCTCTCTTTCTGCTTCGCCACCCCCTTCAAAAACTTCCAAACCCTGTCAGTGATGAAGGACTAACCACGCGTGAGGGAAATGTAGGGAGGAATGAACAACTGTTTGTTCAGTTAATAAGTTTGAGGTATAAAATCATCAAAATGTGTATCATTGTTGTAATGTTATTGTTGATTACCCGTAGCCATTGGACTGTGTGCAGCCTGAGAATACTCGCGATATTAGTCTTCAATTATTATAAATAATTATGTCTCATATTCTAAATAAATGACAACAAAGGGCTGTCCGTCTCATACAGCATTCTCTGTAACCCCCCCCCGAACATTCACTGTAGCACTGCGGCTGTTTTGTGTGATTTCAATAGTGCAGATGAGCCCATTGTCTAATGCTAAGACGGGAGAGCTGAATGCTTGTTTTGTCGCTTATTCATAGAATTGGTAAAAATGAAGCATGCTTTCATACAGATTTTTCTCAAGCATGCGTTATTCATATTTGACACGTAAGGTCTCATATGAAAGAAGAAAATATGAATATTTTGGTTATGAACTTTGTTTTTCAAAAACGTAATGTTATAAGTCTGAAAAATTCACTTAAAGTCACCATTTGCACGTGCAAATGAAAATTTGATAACACCACTTTTCATTGTTCTAACTCAGTCATGCATGAACAATGAACATTAAGTTGTACATCAAATGAAAGAAGAAGAGTTTATCTTTCCATTGATGTATATCTCATAGAGAAAATGTATGATTTCGATAGTAAAAAGTTGCATGGAAACCCGGTTTCGTTTTTTTCTGGGACACGCTGTATATCATTAGTATCATATTACTATTGCACTGCACTTCAGAAAAAAAATATATCACATGGTGGTAGTATGCAATTGGACATACCATGTAAATAAACTGTACACATACACACACAACATTGAGAAACAGGAAATACAGTCAAACTCGGATACCCTACCCCGACGTCGGATAAGCCGAATATCACTTACCTCGGGGGCAAAATGAAAGTCCCGATTGTTCCTATGGAGTTTCCGTGTATTAAATTTCGCGTAGCTCGAAAAAGATAACTCGAAGTTCGGTTACCTCGAAGGGAAATCTAATGTCCCGATCTTAATTAACTTATTGTTTTTCCCAGCATGTTGCTCGAATCGAAATTGCAAACATCACTCAGCATCTCCGATTAAGCGCGCGTGGACAGCGAAGACATGTCACAAATGTTGTCACACTCGATTGTAAATATTCTGATACCAGAACAATCGCGCGCCCAATTAAGAAATACCCACCCGATACACAGCTGACAAGAAAAATCCCCAACACCTACCAACACACGTACATGGTAGGCACATAACACCCGTGCCAATGGAGTGCTTACGATAGCACTACGCGCTGCCCCATCATCTGCTTTTCTTTAACCACTGTGTTCTGATTTTTTATCGAGATAGTCATACCGTGCGCGTAGATTTCTCAACCGTCGGGGCGCACCTGCTTACGTTGACAGTTTATATCTTTGCCATTAATCACGCTCCACTGTCAAAACATCAATCTCCTGGCGTAGTGCCTTTTTTTAAACTTTTTTTTTTTTTTTTTCCTTTCACAAAGTTTGTTTCATTTATTCTTCCCCGAGAACGCAAGCACTGAAACTTTTTTTTTTTTTCCAGCAATGCAATTATGAAAATCTGGAAGTATAGGCCGATCACAATGAAGAACAGAATACACAGGGCTCCGCACAAACTTTTATCGGGCCACCAATATCATTGATTTTTATTTTCTGGTGGTCGAAAGTAAAATCTGGTGACACACACACAAAAAAAAATCAGGAAAAACATTAGAAAAACTAAATCGGTTCCTACTAAATGTAGAAAAATTAATATTAAGCATTATTGAAGTGATACAGATGCCCATGTCTAAAACAAATGAATAGAAAATTCAATCATCTTATTCTGTGTTTTAAGATTTGACAAATAGGCATAGAGATTATTATAAAAGTTGATGCCTATATATTCAGGAGGTCAAAACTTACGTTTGAAATGAGAAAATGGGAGCATTTGCTGACATTTGTTAGCATCCGACATTTGTTCTAGCATTGTAAAAAGCCAAAAGTTACCGTTATTCATTTTTAAATGTAAAAGCAAGCATTCATTTTAGAATCTTACGGAGCTGAATGCTATCCTAATCCATTTCCAAACGTGAAAGCAAACATCCGCTATTTGTTTTCGCATCTAACTGAGCGGATTAATACCATTAATCATTTCCAAATGTTAAAAGCAACAATCTGTTATTCATTTTTGCATCGTACGGAGTAGAATATTACCGTTATTCATTTCAAACATCCGACATTTATTTCATTATCGAACGGAGCCAAATGTTACTGCTGCCCACTTCCGAAAGTGAAATGAATCATCTGACAATTATTTTATCATTGCACGGAGCCGAATGTTAGTGTTTTTCATTTTTGAACATCAAGGCAGACATCAGACATTTTGGACCATCAAACGTATTGCTGAATGTTACTGATATTTATTTCGAAATGTACCATAGCAAATATCCAATATTTTTTTTTTATAATCGTATGGGGCAGAATGTTACTGCTATTCACTTCCAAACATGCCAAACGTAAAAGCAGTCATTCGACATGTATTTTAGCATCTTCCGGAGCTGACATGTACTTTCGAACGTAAAAGCACACATCCGGCATTTATTTTATCAGCGTACGGAGTTGAATTATTGTTATTCATTTCAGAACATCAAAGCAAACATTCAACATTTATTTTAGCATCGTCCGGAGCTAAATGTTATTGCAATTTTACTTTCGAACGTAAAAACAAACATCCAGCATTTATTTTATCATCGTAAGGAGTTGAATATTATTGTTACTCTTTTCCGAACGTCAAAGCAAACATCAAACATTAATTTTACCATTAAACGCAGCTGAATGTTACTGTTATTCATCTCGAAATTTAAAGGCAAACATCAGACAGTTATTTTTAGCATCGTATGGACATGATGGAGCAGAATATTACTGCTATTCACTTCCGAACATAAAAACGATCATCTGATATCTATTTTAGCATCTTCCGGAGCCAATGCTATTGTTATTTCCTTTCGAAAGTATAAGGAAACATCCAACATTTATTTAACCATCGTACGGAGTTGAATGTTATTGTTTTTCATTTCCGAACATCATAGCAAAAATTCGACATTTTATTTCAGCGTCTTCCGGAGCCGAATGTTATCCTTATTTATTTCCGAACGCAAAAATCAAATATCTGACATTAGTTTTAGCACCATACAGAGCTGAGTCTTATCGTTACTCATTTCCAAAAGTATGAGCAAACATCCAACATTTATTTTAGTATCATACCGAGTCGAATATTACCATCATTCATTTCCACAATTAAACGCAAACCTCTGACATTTATTTTAGCATCTTACGGGGCCGATTGTTACCGCTGTTCATTTTCAAAAGTATAAAGGCAAACATCTGACCTTTTTTTTTTTTTTTTTTTGGTGGCGCGATCGGGCCACCAAAATCTTTATTTCTGAAATTTTCATTTCATTTCCGATTTTCACTCAATTCATTCATATAAAAGTTGATTCAATTCCAATTGACAAGCATGCAAACAATCAGTAGGCACTATAACAGACACCATGTTGAACATCGATAAACGTCGAACATCGATAAACATCGGATAAGTCGAAGAAAATTCGACGTACGCGTACCTCGAAATTCGCGTACGTCGAACCATTTTCTTCAGTCCCGACAAATTCGAGGTATCCGAGGTTGACTGTACATGTGTGTATATCATATATAAAATATATCAAAAATGAAATTACAACGAATCCAGAAAAAAACAAATCAATGAAACATACCCCTTTTACTTAAATATTATCTTCATCAACATAACCATACACAGATATACACTCATAACTATATAAAACAGATGATCATGTACATACATCATGTAAACAGCGTAAAGATAGAAATGCCGGTTTCAATCTATTTGTACATTATATCCTTATTACTAACAGATATAATTTCAACAATATATGATATTAAAATCAGATTTCATTCAAATATAAAAATTGCAATTCAAATTTTCAAAAATTAATTCTACGTAACTATTTATTTCTTGGTTTAACAAATTACAAAATGCAGTGGGCACTATGAGGCTTTATTTGTTCAACTTACCAATGAGTAATGTTATTGCAAAATGTTCAAAAGTTTCACAATTACCAGAGAACTTGATTGCCCAACTCTATAAGAAATATAAATCATAAGATTCCAAATGCAAATACATGATGAAATAACAAATTTTTCAAAAATTTCATAATTGTTGAAATACTTAATTGCACGCATCTTATTCTTATCAATTCACATATGAAAGATACATAATAAAATTTGTTACTGTTCTAATTATAGTTGAGTGATGTATATACAATTACAGAGAATTCAAGAGGTTCACAATTGCTGGGATGCTTGATTTTGCGTACCTTTTTGTTCTGATTTTTTGGCAGTGTTAATTTGTGTTAATTAACCAAACAATGTATAAGTACATGTGCACAGCAGACCGCAGCATGGTGGAAAGTGCTCTCATTTATTGTACTCGTATGGATGCCGAACGATGGCATGAATATGTAATGAGATACAATTACAATACCCCACCATTTCGCAGCTCATTATCGCAATACGCCTGTTAAAAACCAAGCAAAACTCATTTCATCTGAAAGTACAAGAACTTTTCTTTCTCATGGATACAAAATCAGTTCTCATTTAAGGATGAAAATCAATGTACATTGTAATTATGACACAAAATCTGTTGTGACAAAACAAAATAGAGTAATGTGTTCAGGGCTGCAAAAAACTATGATTTTTGCAGCGACTTTGCATTTTTATGAGCTTAAATGAATCTCTAGCATATATTCTGCTGAGATATAACAAGCTTTGGTTAGTTGATGTCTCACACGGGTCAGGTCCACGGAAAGAAGTCAGAGAGTGCAAAAACATCTTCAGTCGCAGACTGATGGGAGCACGCTGATTGGCTGGCAAAGTTCAACAAACTTCCTTCCCTCACAGCACACCAGACATGAAACAAACATGAAATGAATGCGCGATGACAGAACAGTGCGCCAGTAAAAACCATACGATTTCCCACCATATGTACGTGTACAAAACATTCAAGCAACTTCCTGTACACTTTGTGATTCTGTCGTTCTTTGAACCTATTAAAATCCCTTTAAAAACCTTGTGACTTTAACTTTTTATTACATTTGCTATTAGCTTGGCTTTTCGTCAAGCCTAAATCACGAACAGAAGTAAAATTCATTTTTTTGCACGGGTCAGGTCCATGGAAAGAAGAAAATCAATCAAATCCAGGACAACAAAAAGTCTGAAAATTGCTCAAACTTCATTGCTTACTAGGAGACCTAAAAAACATCAAAGATATGAAATTTATGTATCAAACAAAAGAGCATTTCTCAAACATCAAATCACACCAGTATCCTTCCATGTCCTGTACGCATGATCTGTTTGACCTCACAATTTGTTGGTCCCTTCCTCTTTCCTCGCAAAATCTCGCGAGTTCTCGTTGAGGCGAACAGCAAGATATGTGAAACGAGAAGTACGATAAATGTGAAGCATACTGCTCATTACCGTTCATGCTGCGGTCTGACTGACATAATACAGTTGTATATGTTCAGATTCTGCGTGAGCCATTGTCATTCCATTTGTCATCCCCCCCTCCCCCCAGCTTATCTGTACTCTGTTCCAGATCAGATTACTGTATACGCTATAATTTTCGCGTACATAAATTTTCGCGAATTGCTGCTGTCACACATTTTCGCGAGTGGTTAAATTCGCGAGTGGGGGGGACCAGAGAAAATATGAAGTGGCAAAGAAAGTGTGAATTTTCAACTTACTAGCAAATAAGAATGATACTAGTTATACACTGCATGAAAAAGACTTGCCAAACTCTGCGAACTAGTAAGTTAGAATTCAACATTTTTGAAGTGGTTAAGTCCATCGCGCTAGATTTCTGACGAGTGGTCCCCTTGCGATAATGGATTGGCTCTCTACAGTATTCGTAAGTAGACGTGGACGTGCGTAAACAAGCTTAGCCAGTATGGTCTGTTCGGTAAGCCGTGACATGGTATACTAGTACTGAAATGTTCATATCATCAAGGCGAGGGATTCATTTTGGAAGGTAATATTTTCGCGTGTTGTTAATTTCGCGAATAGCTCCCGACTCGCGAAATTCGCGAAATAAAAACCCCCCCGAAATATATAGCGTATACAGTATACACTGCATGCACTGTATGCGTTGCACACACTACATTCATGGTAAGGGTACACACACACTGCATTTATAGTGTAATACAGGCACACTCCCATTACATAACATAACATGAGTCTTCTCAGAAAGGGTGTAAGGCACAGGAAGAAAATTAGGTAATATCTGTTTTTAAAACACAGAAATGTACACCATCACCCCATGCCGAGATGCTCTGAATTTTTTTCTCCTATTGTACATTGTAGATGTAATTTCGTAAGCGATTCTCATTTTTCAAAATAAGTAAAATAGGTTTTCCTTTTTCTAACATGAACATGTACATGCCATCTACTTTAAAATATGACATTTGCTCCTTCGAATTTCTGTTACATGTATTTGACTGGTAAAGGATTTATGGAATAATCCATGCTGTGAAGTCACTTTGAAGCAAATTTACAAAACGGTAGTTTTTTACAGAGCCCATGTATTGCAATGCTTAATGACGGTTCCTCAGTTATGTTTGTGCGCATCCTAGCTGCGCAGGTTGGTCAACGTTACGTACTACGCACAATTCAGCGGTCCGAGCCGCATAAAATTATATGCATGGTCATGGTAGCACAGCACGGATTGACAGAATTTCGAATCGTGGAAGTGGAACTGAGCTGTTTCCATTTTCATTCCGTATATCTTTTTTATGACATGCAGTTCATTATCTGTGTATCATCATGATCAAGTTGAGTACTATCTAGTTGGGGGACTACTAGTCTCTCTAGACTACATGTAGGTGTTAAAAAACAAACCCCAAAACATATGGCACACTTTTTCATCTTTAAAATTTAACAAACTAAAAAACTATCTACTGAGTATCTCTATTAAAAATCTAAGTTAGATCTAAACTTGTCATAACTATTTGGGGGTTTTTTTTTGTTACAAAAATACAAGGTCACAAAAAGTATTACCAGACATGTATTTAGCACTTTACCATTCAGATATTAATTTTTGATTTCCAAATCTAGTGTAACAAAAGGAAATTCAAAGAATTATAATTATTATTATTATTTTTTTTTTTTTTTTTTTTTTTTTGGGGGGGGTTACTCAATGTACAATGTACATCACCATACACTTGTAGTTTACAACATACCAACCACTGCAACAACCAACTAATGCAATCTACAATCAAACACTATTGATTATATTAAGATTTTTTTTTTCCCCCTTTGGAGGGACAGGCTAATGTCAAATCTCCCATATCCTTACATTTTCTTCTTCTTCTTCCAGTATCACTTTCTGCACAGTTACAGCAAGTGGGTAAAAAAAAAAAACAAAAAAAACAAAAAAAACAAAAGCAAAAACAAAAACAATTCAAACAAATGTGTCAGTGTAGGGTTTTTCCACACTTGCATCCATATGAATATCATCATGGGCTGTGCAAGGAAAAAAAAAATAACAAAAACGCACATGGACCTTCCTTTCTGAATATTATCCACCCTATCACTGCAATTTTTTACAACTATTATTATTACTGTAAAACGAGAAATGTTCGCATGCATTTTAATTTTCGCGAATTTCGCGAGCGCCAAGATTTGCGAAATTAAAATGCACGCGAAAATTTTCTTATCTACACTATATGCATTGAAGGCAAGAGGCAATTCGTGAAAAATCTCTTGCCACGAAAAAGGCTGTCGGCTCCAATTCGCGAAAAATTTTCGTGCCGCGAATATATCATGTTTTACAGTATCTTTTTGGGGAAAAATACATGAGGCTTTGAGTGTAGGCCTACAGCATGAGATTCATGAGGCTTTGAGTGTACAGCATGAGATTCATGAACCCATCCTAGCAGGGTATCCCTGCATTGGTTTCCTGACCAGATTTTTTGGGTCTTACAATGATTTTCTGTCGCACGGGGGCACTACTGGCACAAAAGGAGCACACGAATCCCCCCCCCCCCCCCCCCCCCCCCATTTTTTACAGAACTTTGTTCTACATTAAGTAATCTTTCTTCTACAATTTCAGCAAGTTTCATGAAAATGACATAGGTTTTGGATGTACAGCATGATATTCATGAACCCCACCTAATCAGGGCACCCATAAGGATAGGTTTCTAACCAGATCTTGGGGTCCTAGGATGATTTGTGTCATATGGCGATGCTGCCAGCACAAAAATGAGCACGTGAACCCCCCATTTTTATTTGTGTTTCTGCAATCAGTAAGCCTTCTTCTACAATTTTGTCAATTTTCATGAAAATGACATAGGTTTTGAATGTACAGCATGAGGTTTTTGAACCCACCCGATCAGGGCATCCCTGGATAGGTTAATGACCAAATCTTGGGGTATTACAATGATTTCTGCCACACGGGGCGCTGCTAGCACAGAAGCGAGCACATGAACCACCCATTTTTACAACTTCTCTGCATTAAGTGGCCCTTCTTCTACAATTTTGTCAAGTTTGATAAAAATGACATGGGTTTTGAATGTACTGCATAAGTTTTTTTTTAACCTTCTCCTTTAGCCCACCCAAAACAGAAAGCGTTCCTGTCAGGATTTGAGAGATTTTGGTGGTTTCTGCCACGTGAGGGCACTGCTTGCTCAAGAATGAGAGTATAAACCCCAACTTAAAAACTTTTTCCTCATTTTGGGTACCTTTCTCTGCAATTCTTGCAAATTTGGAGAAAATAAAGTGGATTTTGAAAGAATTATGGGGATTTAAATCTACCATTGCAGATTTTGTTGCCTATTATGGCCTTGATCCTGTAACGCTATCATTTTTATACCCCCGCCACATATAGTGTGAAGAGATAGGAATCAGCGTGATGTTGGTCGGGCGGTCTGGTGGTCGGTTGGTCTGTTGCAAAATCTTGCGTCGCGAACTCCTCCTACAGTTTTGAAGCAATTTAAATGAAACTTGGGGTAAATGATGATATTGAGGTATAGATGTGCAAGACATGTTTTTTGTGTTTGTCGGACAATGCGTTGCCATGGTAACCATAATTTTACCAGAACCTTGTGGATTGAATAACTTCCAAAGTATTTGAGCAATCAATTTCAAAATTGGTATCTATGATGATCTATAGGTGTAGTTATGCAAGACACTCTTTGTGTTTGTACTTGACAAAGCGTTGCCATGGTAACCGCATGTTTTCTTTGAAATCTTGTGGAGTGAACAACTTCCACAGTTTTGAAGCAATTGAAATCAAATTTGGTGGGCATTATGGCCTTGAGGCATAGATGTGAAACACATAATTTTTGTGTTTGTCAGACAAAGCGTTGCCATGGTAACCATGGTAACCATAATTTTACCAGAACCTTGTGGATTGAATAACTTCCACATCATTCAAGCAATTAAGGTCAAATTTAGTATCAATTGTATGATGATCGGGAGGTGTAGTTATGCAAGACACCAATGTGTTAATGTAAGAAAAATGTGTTGCCATGGTAACCACTCATTTTTGTATCAACTTGAACCATTGTAATGTAATTCTTTATGTATTATGATTATGTTATTATTTTATCTGTTTTGCTGTATAATCTCTGTATCTGTGTAATTCGACTTTTGATCGCGATTCAGATTTTATGTGAATAAAGACCTTTTAATCAATCAATCAATCAATCATTTAATCTATGAAGGTGAAATTCGGTGTGTATGATGCTCTTTAAGTGTAGTTTTACAAAATGTCCTTTGTATTTGTATCGGACAATGCGTTGCCATGGGAACTTCGTGTTTTGTTTTAAATCCTGTGGAGTGAACTTCTTCCATAGTTTTCAAGCAATTGAAACCAAATTTGGTAGGCATTATGGCCCTGAGGTGTAGATGTGGAACACATAGTTTTTGTCTTTGTCACACAAGCTGTTGCCATGGTAACCACAATTTTGCCAAAACCTTGCAGATCGAATAACTTTTCCATCATTCAAGCAATTAAAGTCAAATTTAGTACCAAGTATAAAGGTCTAGAAGTGTAGTTTTGCAAGACACCAATGTGTTAGTTTAAGGAAAATGTGTTGCCATGGTAACCACTAATTTTTTAATCAAAATAAACCATTCAAGCTATGAAGGTCAAATTTGGTGTGTATGATGGTCTTTAAGTGTAGTAATGCTTGGGGAAAGCATGTTTCTATTTGCTGTAAGTTTTATACTCAGTAGTGTCAACTCCGTAATTGTACAGTAAACTAAAATTATTCTGTTTCAAATTTGACAAGTGCACAAACTTGGTATTAACGTCATTGCCCTCAGACATCACATACTGTAAAGCAACATTAGGGGCGGGGGTATTAATCACCTTCAGTGATAATTCTAGTTGTACTGGACGGCAGAATGTCATATGCATCAAAGTCCTGTAGTCCAAGAAAAACAAGCACATGAACCTGTGGTTTTATTTGCATATTTGGGCTTTGGATGGGTCAAAGTTACAGTATGGAAAGTTTAAAGAAAATGGCATGGACTTCACTTTAACTGAGGAACGTCCTTAAACTGAAAGTACAGAGAGTTTGTAAATTTGCAGTCTGTCTCTTATATATGATTGCACTGTCTCTGTACTTGGCTGTTTTAGGGGGAGGGCCTAGCTACATTGTACATGTAGGGCATGTATGGCTCTGCTGACCAATGGGGGGGGGGGGGGGGGGTTATGATCTTACTGACTTCACAGAATACATGCAGTTGGGAACTGCTTTAGTGGGAACACCACAATGTAACAAACTTTTTACTGGATTGTTTTCACAGTGTAATCGAAACATCGAACCGCTTTATCGGGACCACAAACTGCTTTATAATCAGGATATATATCTTGGCTGAAGCACTTCCACTAGGCGTGTCTTCATCAGCCCGAAGTTTCAAAATAGCGCGCTATCTTGCGGTTACCTAACTAGTCCGATGTCAAAATAGCGCGCTATCTGTGTAGTGAAGACGCAAATAGCGCGCTATTTGATCGGGAAAATTTCCCCCAAAATCTTGGTCTAGTTCGTCAACTAGAGCGCTAATTCGTGAAATAGCGCGCTATTTTGGGTGCGTCTCCATCAGTCCGAAATTTTCTCGATTCCTCACCGCTTCTGGTTAGCCAGCTGGCAATGGAAAGCGTATGTACAAGCTAATGATTGTGGATAGTACTACATCTGTAGTACATTACACGCACGGTGTATTCAAGGATCAAAATGTGTGTACTATAGGCCTATTAGCCTATAAGTGACTGTTGTTGTCATCTTCAAAACCAGGGAGGTGATTTCTCTCACCTCCCTATTAAAACTCAGTGCCGTGCATGCTAGCTGGTTTTTTTTGTAAACTTTTTCTTCTGGTCCACTCTATCTTAGCTGGAGATTCTTGCAGATTGTGTGCATTTGGGATTTGTTTAGACATTGCAATTCGTTAATTTCATATCAAATGCCTCACTGGGCAGAAGAAAGAGTAGCGACTACTAGCGTTATTAATATCCATTTGGAGAGAATTTGCTGTACTGCTCACCTCCCTGGTTGTAGAATCGTACATACGGTGATATAGGAGATTTTGAGCGGGGAAATCCACTTTCGAACCGCGAGCCAGGCAGAGTAATATTGCAAAGTGCGCATGCGTCAATTTTCGGACTAATTTCCCGAAGCAGGCTGTTCGAGCTGATGAAGATGCACATTCGCTGTATCGGGCTATTTCCTAAGACCGCAAAATGTCCCGCTAGTTTGAACTTCGGGCTGATGAAGACACGCCTATTGTTCATCATTCCTGTCTAAAAATGATTCCTTCCTAAAATTCATCATTTCTGTCTACAAATTATACCTTAATCACAGCAATGTCATTTCCTTCTCAGAAAGGTTATTTTTTAACCAATCCTGTTCTAGATTGTACTGATTGTCTACATCGACTAAACATTTGCTATTTGGCAATATGATGTGGTGCTGGCAGTCAAATCTAACACTGTCAGCTTTTACTCACCCTTTCGCCCACTTTAGCATGAATAAAGAGAGTCACCCGTATAGAGAGTCGCCTTCCCCATTTGAGATTCGAGTCAAAGTCATGACATTCTGTCTCATGTGACTTTCATGTTGTTGTGATCGCCTTATCACTCTTGGGTGAAAATATGTAAGACCAAAAGTTGACATGGTGCATATTGTACAAAAGGGTCATATTTATTATCAACAGTGTGATGTTGTGTCTTCCCAGCTTTAACACATGTGTCCTAATTTGACTATAATTTCTGTAAGATCTGAACAATTTTGACACTAACTGGAGACAGACACTTTGTTCTGTATTCATATAGAGAACCCATAAAGACTGATAAACTTCCTTGTTGCTAATGTTGTGGAAAGGGTATAATTTGGGGATGTAGTTCTACATATGATGCATCACACGTTACCCCGGGGTACCGTTGTACCCCAGGTTACCGTGTTGTGTAGCGCCACCTCACGTCCACTCGATGACAGCTGCAGAGAAATGCATGCTCTGTGTGTGTGCGTGTACATAGTCACTCCCCTGCCAGTGCATGTTATACGATGGCATGCATGGCACGCTGTGCTAGCAATAGCATGTGCTTCAGTGCACTGCAGTGTAGTGGCTAGCGCCGCTAGCTCCAGCACCAAAATAATTTCCACTTTTTGGCAACCCAGGGTACAACCTTTTTAAAAAAAAAAAATAATTCAACAAAATGGCTGATTTTCATTTGGTACCACGGGATACCATTTATGTCATTGTATTTGGCATCATGCTCTTTGTGCCTAGCTTGTAACCTGCATCATCCAGAGATTGAATCCTGTGTAGAGATTTTATCCAGTCTCAACAAAATCATATATTTCTGAAAGTAACCTTAGATTACAAAACTCAGAGTGCTTTTTGATGTGATGGTGAAACAAAAACTAATGGATGGTACAGTGTACACTGTATACATTGTCATTAGGTGATCTGAGTATCCTCTCGGATCACCTTCTGTTTCTGTACGGATTCTTTCTTCTTCTTATTTCTCCTCAAAAGTTGTGCAGAGGTTAACTCAAAAAGTTCTTCGACTATCAATTTCAAACTCACACTATATATGTATCATGTCCCAAAGACGACAGATCTAATGTATCATTGTGATTAGTCGACCGTGACGTCACT
This sequence comes from Diadema antillarum, assembly GCF_040938485.1. Taxonomy (NCBI): domain Eukaryota; kingdom Metazoa; phylum Echinodermata; class Echinoidea; order Diadematoida; family Diadematidae; genus Diadema; species Diadema antillarum. The sequence continues at coordinate 155,437 of NW_027272180.1, read as the reverse complement.
ATGACGTCAAATGTTATCTAAAATCACATTTTCGTTCATATCTCAATAATGGAACGGAATTTCCCAATCAAATTTACGTCTCATATAGCTCACATTAAGCACTTTCCACTCATATTCTCAAAATTCATCTCTACACTTAAAATGCACGCATACGTGCGTTGAAATGTTGACATGCTCAAATCGAGCTCAAAATTTTTTTGCACATGTTTCAGATCATTTGGAGCATTTTTTGAAAAATTGAAAAAAATGGACGGACGCGCACGCGCATATATGCACGCACAGCTCGTATGCAATAGAAATTCCCCATTTTTTCACATGAATCGGATGTGTAAAAATGTCAAGGATTAATTCTACCAAGTTTCAAGTCAATCCGATTCAATATGACGTCATGCGGGCCCGTCAAAGTTGAAATTCTGCGCGCGTCAGTGGCCATACACAGTGTAACTATGCCAAAAAGGCGCCAATTATAAATCAGATTTTACTTGTCAGGATGGACGGTGACCCTCCATTTTCTTTACATATTCTGAAAGCTGATGAGCTGTACATGTCATTTCATGGGTTGGCGATGCTGGAAAAATGATTAAAAGATATTAAATTTCTCAATGAAATAAAAAAGGCAAATTTTCAAAATGACGTCATCAAATTTCAAGTTCACTCAAGCATATCTCACTTATCCTTGGTCAATTGTCACCCAGATTTCAGTATGTTGTAGCTTATTGAATGCTCTTTTTGAATTGTGACATCAAAATTTTGATTGGATGACGTCATCACCTCGTAAAAATGGATTGAATGTAACCATGTCAAATTTGAGCAGTTTACGTGTTATCTCTATGGGAGTGCAGTTTTTCTGGAAATGAATATTGACATAACTGTCTTTATCGAGCACTAGCTCACTTACCTTTCGGTGAATTTCTCCCAGATTTTAATATGTTGTAGCTGAGACTTTGGGTTATCGTAAATGTGCCCTCCATGTTTTCATACGACGTCGGGATCACGTCGAAAAACTTGGTTGAAATTGGCACTTGGCTTCAATGTAGCGTCATTTTGCTTAATACACAGAGCCTACTGGGGATGAAATACATGTAGGTCAGTGGATAGCGCATTGGACTTTTAATCTAAAGGTCCTGTGTTCGAGGCTTGCCCCAGCCAATTCTTTTGCTTTTTTTTAACCCTTATATTTTTATTTTTCTTCAGTATTAAAGTCTTATTCTCCCTTCCTAACTTTATCTTTTTCTGATCTTTTTATGCTTGTCCTTCAAATTTCTATACAATAGCTTTTCTTTATTTTTCTTTCTTTTTTCCATTTTCTGTGCAATAGATCAAGAGCAACAAGTCCTATCAACCCCATATTTTGCACATGTTTAGTTCATGTCACAAATATCATTTCATAAAATAACAACTACTAAGTACTTCCTCCGACACCATCGTGGGTAGGTAAATTAGGGTCAAAGGTCCAAAGTGTTTAATCTTGTATCTCCGTGAATACACGTCTTATCTTTCCCACATTTTGCACACGTAAGGACCATGATTCTAGAATTACAATTTGTATTTCACAAAATAACAACTTTTTTCTCAGATGCCATCTTGGCTGCGTTAAGTGGGGTCAAAGGTCAAATATACTGCATTCTGTATAAACCTCATTAGTGTATATATGGTTTCACCGCCATGTTTTGCACAGTTTTGCACACACATGGGCCTTGATAGATGGATCATTTTGTAAAGTAACAATGCTTTGGTCAGACGCCATTTTGGCTGTGCAAATGAGGTTCAAAGGTCAAATATTCTTTATTTTGTATCTTGCTTACTAAATGCTCAATCGAGGACAGATTTTGTATATAAATGGACCATGGTGCCTGGATCATTTCATAAAACGACGACTTTTGACTCAGATGCCATCTAGGCTGGCTGGTATATAGGGTTAAGGGTCAAGAATACTTTGTCCTGTATCTTGGTAATTACATGCCTTATCACTCCCATATTTTGCAACCATTTAGCCCAGGGCATATGGAACGTTTCGTGAAATAACAACTTTCTAATCAGATAATGTCATCAGACAATGGCTTTTTCCTAAGACGCCATCTTGTGTATTAAAATGAGGTTCATTTTGTCTCTTTGTTAACATAATATGCCCTTTCCATTTTAAATCTGTAGAGATGAAAGGTTTGATTCCCTTTTCTTCAATGAGAATCTCAGAAATCATTTGTACATCGGATCACCTAATTTGTCAGTCTTGACAAATTCTCGAATCTAGTTATTGTTGGTTTTTTATTTGCAAATGCTAACTTTTTATCATTTTTTTTCTATGGCCGTACTGATTTGTAAAGGGATGTAACATGTTCACGCTATGCAGAGAAGCCTAAAGACTCACCTAATTCAGTGCAACTATATACTTCTTTTTTTGACTAAAAAATTTCATTTCTTGGCAGAGATCTCCTGATACGGTGTGACATTCCTGCTGACGACAGCCCATCTTTGCAACTAGCCATGTCCAAGCTATTTGTGCCCCTGGTGGTTGTGGCAGAGGCACTAGGCCTTGCAGCATGCATCCTGATTGGTCTGTGGATGGGACGCTACCTTGGAGGATTCGCTTGGGATGGCAGCTCAAGCGAGTTTAATCTACATCCTTTGCTAATGACAACAGGGATGATCTTTCTGTATGGAAATGGTAATGTTATGTGACCAAATTATGAGGTCTTCATGCCCTCAGACTACAGACACAATGCTACATACTACTAGTTGTATGAAGTTTTAATCACAACTTGTCTATTAAAGCTACATGGTACACATTAAAGTACAAATAACAAATATTAGACTTAATGAGGTATGCAAGGGTACCCCGCTTATGACAACATTAAAAGAGCTTTGGAAAGATGGAATTACACTGTAATCATTTAAAGTTTAGTAATAACTGTACAGAAGATAGTATTCACATCTTAGATACAAAGTTAAAGATTTGTTGTAGAAATTGTTTAGCAGTCAACAGTTTGCACTAATCGTTTGAGTATATTGCAGGTATTCCCTGTGCATTTCATTTCATATGAGCAAAGTGTGTGCAGCCTTGAGACATATAATATATCTGTATACTCATTGATTGCTATGAACATTTTGAATCATAAGCTTGTATGGGAAAGCATGTAAAAGAAAGAAAAATATTGTTTGGATACAGTTTGGAAAAAGGGAAAATTGATTTGACTAAGAGTTCAAAATACAAGGTTGTACACTATATTGATACAAGGTAAGAAATATCTTCTGCAAACATGGGTATAAGGTTGTTGGACAATGATGGGTAATTATAGTTTTACACGAACTATATAATGGTGTTTTACAGTGTAGTCTGTTCTTTTTTGCTTGCAGCCACCATGGTGTACCGTGTCTTCACTGGCATTGATGTTCCTCGCATGGCTGTCAAGTCCATACATGCTGGCTCTCTAACCCTTGCTACAGTCATGATCATCATTGGCCTTGTAGCTGTTTTCCAATTCCACAACCACAATGGAATTACTAACCTCTACTCCCTGCACAGCTGGCTTGGCATTGCCACTGTCTGCATGTTCTTTTTACAGGTATGTCTCCTTATCAGTTAGACAATGAAATGGTACTCAGAAATTAGAGCTAAGTGGCTAGCTTTCTTGTATGTTTGTAACAGTGTTCCAGCACCTAGAAACATGACAAAGAAAGCAGAATTTGTGGAGATTCTCCCAAAGATGTGAGTTTTCCATCAGGAATTGAAAGGCGCCATCAGAAGTCACAACTTCTACAGTGAAGTATTTTTTGTACATTCCATTTACCATTTTGATACAAAGGTAACTTTCGTCCTGGAAAAAAAAAATGGTGAAATCAAGCTGGGATATTATTGTAATCATAGATTTATGACAAGTCAGTAAGACTGACCAATCTACTGTATAACATGTATCATGAAAACACATACCGGTATAACAATTTAATAATGTTATGGCCTCCTCCTGTCAGCTCAAGCAGATTGAGGCTGGCACACAATATGTGACGCATATTTTTCAATACTCTTTATTATTTTTGTTGGCAAAGTAGAGAATACAAAGTTCTTATATTTTTGAAAGAGAAGGTACACCTTGTTTTCAAGTTTTCTTGTTTATAGTTTCTTTTGATAATAATTACAATGGAGTCTTCCAGTGTGCCCTGTCTGTCATACATGAACACTCTAGGGCAGATTGTCGAGACCTCCTTTATCATTGCATTAGTTGAAGAGGGCCACAATATACAAGAAAGCATGAAAGTTTCTTAACAATAGAGTTTGAGCTCATTCTCAGACAGGAGGAAGGAGGTCTCTGTTCTCAGTTCCCCAGACAATTTTCACTTTAGATATGTGAGGTGTTCTGTTGTATTTGAACATGAAAAATTTTCACTACATACAGCACAGGCTTCCATCATCATCTATAGGTGATTTCCTGTTTCAATAGAACCATGCATGCTTTAAGCCCTAGTCACATAGAAACACGGATCCTCAAGGATCTACATGATGATCCGGGGAGTTCCGGGATAGTTTAGACCTCGATGGAGCGTCGACGAGCGTTTGTATGCGGCTGTACACACGGCATCAACACGGCAGCTACACGGATAAGGCTGGAAGAGCGCGGCGTCTACACGGACCAACACGGCATCTACACGGATCAACACGGCAACTACACGGCAGCCACACGGACCATCCCGGATTACTCTGCCAACACGGCAGTCCCCGGGTGACGCTGGATGTTTTTTACCTCCAAAAGTTGCCGTGTTGGCCTCCCGGCGTCAACACGGATCTCTCCCCGGATCACCCTGGATCAGATCCGGGGTGGTCCGGGGTGGTCCGGGATGTCTATGTGACTGGGGCATTATGGAGATACTGTGGTAGGCCTACCTCTATGAAAGTCTTGAATTAATGTGGCAATGTATTTCTTCCTCTTTTTTTGCAAAATGTCATACAGGTTTACACTAATTATGCAGTCTGTGTAATATATTTGTCTCCAGGCTGAGGGGTTTGTAACCATTTGAACTTTATTTCTTGTGTGACATAGCTTCTGCTGGGACTCTTCATATTCCTATTTCCATGTGCATCTGTTCAACTTCGCACCAGCTACATGTCCTCCCACGTCTTCTTTGGTGTGGCAATGCTCTCAATGGCTGCAGGAACGTGTCTAATGGGGATTGTGGAAAAAATCTTCTTTTCAAAGTAAGATGATACTGACACATATTAGATATATCAGTGCATATAGCAAATATATAAAGTCCGTGTTGATGTTTTATGGCATTCAGCTTGTAAAGAAACAAACTGTATTTCATGATGGCAGAAATATCTATGTTATGCTCCATGGTGAGAAATACCCTTTTTGCCACACTTGCCTGAAAATGTAATGCAGGGATTGAGAAAATAGAAACTGATTAAAATTTTGCAATGTGTAGTCAAGATGTTGTATCGTAGGTTACAATATAACTAGTGACTAAAAAATGAGGAACAGAAATAGGTGTGGCTGTCAATGTCTCCGGTATTTATTGCAGACTCACTGTGTCCAGTCATGTACCAATACTAATGAGCAACATTGTGAATAGGTGGGAATGTTGGAATGCATGTTGAGACACATGCTGGGATTATTTGCATAATGACATACAGAACAGGCCAATAGCATGTGGTTGTATGAAGATATGATGACTTGCCAGGGCATCTAGACACTTTATGAATTATATCTAGACACAACATGATATGAATATACAATGTATCTAGACACAACACAAGAGAGGTCGTGATCAGAGTTTTTTTTCCCCTGTTTGAGCTGGCCTCCCAGAGAGTCCCAGAGAACTGTGGTGTCAAAAGGTATGAATGACTGTCCCCAAACAGACATTACATTTTCTTTGCCTATTCTCTGTAAAAGCACAAATGATTTTACACATGTTGTTTTTAGGATGATCAAGGTTGTCTCTAAGTTTGTACACCAAGTGGTATGCATTTATGTTATTGTCATTGTTTTCTATGGGGGGGGGGGGGGGGGGCTGTTCATAGTAAAACTCATTTCTATAAGTGTATGATTTTCATGTCATTTTATTTCATTTTTTGCAGGATCAACTATGCTGCACTTCCAGAGTCAGGACTGGTGGCAAATGGAGCAGGTCTCTGCATTGTAGCTTTTGTCATCACTGTTTCCTATATCTTGACAACCAACAAGGATTCTTCCCGAAACCGCAGCTATTCTTCATTGAACTGAAACAGTGGTCTCAATACAGTTTCTCTCTGCGGTTCATCAGATACAATGCATCACAAAATGCAAAGCCTAGCCTGAAGAATGGCATTGCTGTGCTAGAGATGGCACAAAACACATTACTGTTGCCTGTCCCTCGCCTTTTGTCGAATGTATATAACCATGCTACTCAAAGAATATCAATGGTTTGAAAATAACCCACATATTGGGAAGACACATCAAATGTGCTACTGAGATTTGAAAAGTTCTAACAAGTGATAGACAGTAGAGAGGCCCTGCAGATAAATTGTATAAAGATTATACAGTGGACTCTCGTTATAACAGAGTTCTCGGGACCAGTAATTTTCTTTCATTATAACAAAATTTCATTATAACCGAACAAATAAACAACTAGAAAAGCACTCTGAGAGCGCAGATCTCCACCAAATACTGTGAAAGACAATATTTTCGCGAATTGGAGCCAACAGCCTTTTTCGAGGCATGAAATTTTCGCGAGTTGCCTCTAACATTCAATGCATATAGTGTAGACAAAAACTTTCGCATGCATTTTACAGTATATTTTTTCACCACTGATCTTGTTCTTCCATAGAGATCAGTGATTTCCACTCATACGTGCGTGCTGAAAGTAGCTCACTTTCCCAATATAGAAGTCTTTTGTTATGTCATCAACTTTCAGCTGCGCGGCGCCTCGCTCTAGCAGAAACTAGAGCATGCACTTTAGTGCGTGCATGCAAACCTCAAATACGCGCAACTGGAACTTCCAAGTTCAGTGGCCCTACCTGTGACAATATCAAAAATCCTTCATAAAATCCATAGAAATTCCTGGAGCACTACCTAAATTTAATCATCTGTTACTTGTGTCATTCTCAATCTTTCCTGTAAGTTTCATCCAAATCCGTTCACTACTTTTTGAGTTATTTTGCACACGGACAAACAAACCAACAAATGTCGATGAAAACATAACCCCCTCCCTTGGTGGAGGTAATAAAAAACAGAGAGAGGATAATGTGGCCTGAATTTTTCTTTCGTTGTAACCAGAATTTCGTTATAACCGTGTTTGTTATAACGAGAGTGCACTGTATTCAGTTTTTGTAGCAACATTATTCCTTAACATATGGATATTGGAGAGCATTTGCAATATGTAATATGTAAAATTCAGTATTAATACTTTTTAGTTATGTCTTGACAAGCACAAAAATAAAGTTTCTTGGCTTTTGGAACCACAACTAAGCATTTGCTAGAGCAAGTAAGAGAAATTACTTTAATATTTATTAATGTGTCAACAGATATCAGTATTCATTCAAGTTTGTATTTTCAACTCATTCTTTTAATGTGAAAAAAAAAACAACTTTGGTTGAATATGTGGCCATGACAATTTGGCAAGCAGTCACTGATGTGTAATACACTGTACTTTAAAAGAAGCCATTCCCTTTCATTTCTGTGATTCAGCTACCCTTGTTTGCAGGTATGTATGAAGAGTCTGATTGCCAAAAAAAAGAGAGATTTTGTTTTTTTAAGCAAGATCATCATCAAGTAGAGAAAAACAAAATATTTTCAGTGATTTTTTGCTCATTTCAAAGCATGAAATATTTTTGAAAAGGTTTCTTTGATTGTCAGATATATTTTTGTTATTTTCTTTGTTTTTTCACAAATTCTATTGAGAATATCTCAAGTTGATAGAAGTGGATACGTGTATATCAGTTTTTGCATTCAAACTCTTCATACATGATGTATCATTGTTTCTTCAAGGTGCACAAAAGTATACAAGGATTATGCTCAAAAGATGTTTCAGTCCCAAATGGCACCATTGTATAATAAGAAAGATAAGATACAAAGTAACTACCCACACTATGAGTAAACACGCACACACACATGCAGTTGTGGTTACATTGCTTATGTCTATTACTATGACACACTTAAACTGGTGTCTCAAAGATTTTCATTCCTGTCAAATTTGGTATGTTTACAGAGGAAAATTCATACCTTATGCAGATATCCTATTTTTTTGTAGCTAATTGCAATCCTGAGCAAGAAATTATGAGTACAATGCAGCCAAAAAGTGATTTGTTGAATGACCTATTTTTGCCAAGGATATCAGCCTGATGTCAGTGACATCACAAGTATCTCATGCTCTTTGCCAACCAGTCATGTGCTCCAATGACTGGCAGACACACGCCTTGCTTCCACATAGCTTTTGTAGTGTAGCTCGATCCCAAACTATTGCGTGAAAGAAAATGTTCGATAATGTTCTTGATCTGAGTTTTCGAGGAAGAATGAGGAAAGGATACTGAGTCATGATCCTCAAATTCAAACAGTGATGGCGAATATTAATAGATGACTTTGACCCTGAAGCAGAACATTAACAACCAAGACGCTGCTGCTTATACTGTTGTTGCGGCAATGCCGGCGGCATAGTTTCATGAACAGGGGCAGATCGAAACAGCTGCATGATGGCGATTATGATAACAATGAATAGTTTGCGAGGAGAGATGAGGACGTGTTGCAACTTGATCCTAATAACACTGGGAATTGGTATGTGTGACATTAGTCTTGTTGTTATGTGCTGTTATTGTATTTTCCCCATCATTTCACCCATTGCACTGATTGCATACGGTGTAAAAGACCCAGACTGTGTTGCATGCTACATGATGTATAGTAGGTGTCCAACACATCAACACTGTACATTGAAACCAACACCCCTCTATTCATAGCATTGCGCGTAGAGAACGTACTTTCACACACGCGACTACGCACAGTGGTTTTGCATTATTCGCTGGGGATTTGATGATGTCCGATTATTACTGAAAAACCCGATAATAAACAAGATCAAGAGCAAAATAATGATACCGTAGATTATAAATGCACATAGGAAAAGCATTACATACATTTCACACATATTATCCATAGAGGGTAGGGGTGTTGGTTTCAAAATACAGCGCGACTGAGTGCATCAAAATGACAACCCACGCGTTCGAAGCAGTTATCTTGGAGCGTGCACCGCAAATCGCATTTTCAATGCACCCTTGTGAATTCAGAGTATTTTCTCTCTACATGTGAGTAAAATTTCAGGCAAATTGTGAGATATTTTAAGTATCTATTGATAACATTAGGGTGTCAATGTGTTGGACACCCAACTATACATTACATGCATTGTGCAATGCGACTTGCTAGCAGTGCACAGAACACTCGCAGAGTACTGTCAAGGGCAGTCTACTGCAAGTTTCATACGGTGTACTGCTCATTCATGTGCATTGCCATGGATTGAATCTAATTCAGTGGCACCTGCTCCACATTTGCAAAAATAATGTGTCATGTACAATGTAGTTTGCACGTGCCCACATGTATGTGCATTACCGACAGTAATCACACAAATTTGGACAGGACAATGTATGATTATGTCTGCGAGGAACACTGCATATGAAAAGTCTTATATTCAGGAAAAAATAAGATGAACTAGGAAAAAGTTATTTCATTTGGGATTTTTTTTATTTTTTTTTTATTTTTTTCATTTGAAAGGTTAGAATATTAATACTCTGCAACACTTTACAGTTCAGCATTAATATCATAAACATGTTTTAGAAAGTCACACATATACATGTCTTAGCGTATGTGTGTGCAATGCATTTAGCGATTACTATGAGTTATTTGCTATAACATGGAAAATGGAATGGTCACAACCTCCTCAATTGATCCACTTTCCTATGTAATATATATCAGTCATGATATTGTGATATTATCAAGTTATACCCTTTCCAGTGACCATGGAAACACATACAATATGTATGTATATGCCATTGATATTATGTCCATCACCATTCCATACTAATTAATCAAGTGTCAAGTTGCAAGTTGTGTAAAGTTATATGACTGTGTACATGTGTGTTTGTGTGTGTATCATGATAAATGACTCAGTATTCCTGTTAATGTTATTAAAAATGGCTGCTGTTGTCAAGTTCATCTGATATTTTTGCTTTTAAGATACTGCAATTATTCAGAGAAGTCAATATGATTATCCTTAGCATGGTGAGGTGATGTTATGCTTGCATCAGTGTGTTTCCAGATGAATAATTTTTAGTATGTCAAATTGGCAATTATGTCATGACAGCTATTTTTCTTTGATTGAAAGTATCTTCTCTTCATTTCAAATATTCATTACCATGGTATTTTTTCATTATGTTTGTATCCCTTCTGTATGTTGCTTCAGAAGAGCAGATTTACATTGTGTGCAGATTATATTGACTTAAGGAAGTATATTGTCAGCGAACAACCAAAATATCCCATTGCACCGTACCTGGTATTTTGCAATGACAAAGGTGTGTTCTAAATGTCCATAGAATCTAATGTGCATTAAGCTTCATTTCTACCTTGATGTAGTCGTGGTTTTCTTTAATAAATCCAACTTCAGTGCACATTTGAAACTGTGTGAGGTGTAGACTATCGTGCATTCTTTCATGTGTGCAAACACATTTAACCTGCTTTGATACAATGTATCTTTTCACTCTGAAAATACCATTTTGCTTTTTCTGTTCAATGGCAATTAATTCAACTATTTTGCTATTCTGCCCAGACTGTTGCTGACAAAAGAATGTTGCCTTTGCCCAAAGACATACACAAAACCAAGAAACATACTCTGTAATAAGGACAGGTTAAAGGTATGCACAGCATTTGCCATCATTTAGGAATTTTTCTTTCTTTCTCGTAAATCCTTTATGTGTGTGCCAGGGACATACCAATCAATCAATTTTAAGAGATTGGAATTGTGCTTCATGTCATTATATTTTAGTAAATATTTGTTTCACATCACAATGTAACACAATGATAATACAGTCAAGCCTGCCTTAGTGGCCACCTGTCTATAGTGGTGGTTATTGAAACCCCCCCCCCCCCCCCCCCCGAAAAAAGCCCTGTTAAAGACTCTGTGTATAGCGGCCACCTGTCTTACGCGGCCAGCGGCCACAAATTTTGTTTCCTGTGGTAGATGTTATTCTGTTTATAGCAGCCACACACCCCGATAGAGCCGTAGCCGAGCCGATAATTCAGCATGTTTTTCTGCTTTGTAGCCATGCCAGTCATTCACGAACAACGTTCAGTGATCGCCACCACTGCATTCATCACTCATTGAGTCATAATAATATACTAGTGTTAAGCTTTCTTCACGACTGTACACATGCTACTGTGCAACTATTTGATAAACACGTACCAGCATTGTTCAATGCATAAAACACACATGTGCATACATGTACACATACATGTACATGAAAGTACATGAAAGTACGTATAGATGTGTACAACGATGATACATGAAGAGTTTGTTCGCAAAAACCGATAAGTCCATTTTTTAAGATTTTGAAGTACGGTCTCTGTCATAAAGTACAAAATAATACCTTTTTAATGAGATATTACTCACTACATATAAAGGTACATTTTTGAAGTTATGGTCAAAAGAAGCAAAACTTTTCTTATTCTCTTTATTTTTCTTGACCTTTAATCGCAAATATGTCCATTTGGCAAATATGGACTTATCGGTTTTTGCGAACAAACTCTTCACATGTAGGCCCTACATGTAGGCAATGCGCACAAAAGTTGCACAACCTGTCTATAGCGGCCTCCTGTCTAAAACGGCCACTCTTTTCTGTATGGATCAAATGATTATACATACACTGTATATCATAATTGCCACTCTTTACGTCTCCCTTGGATGACCACTATGGACAGGTTTGACTGTATGTATCAAATACATATATCAGTATGCAGTCAAATCTGTCTATAGCAGCCACCCAAGGGAGAAGAAAAGAGTGACCATTTGTCTCTTGGAGGGAATTTTTTGTAGTGGTCGTATATGGCAGGTGGCTACTGGTACTATAGACAGGCAGTCGGTAAGATAGGTTTGATGGCATTGAAAAATTTCCTCTTTGGAGCGAACTCCCCTTAAGATAACCTCGTTTTCAGACGTATACAGTATTTGCCCTATGGACCGTTTTAAATATATATATATATATATATATATATATATATATATATATATATATATATATATATATATATATATATATATGTGTGTGTGTATATATGAAGAGTTTGTTCGCAAAAACCAATAAGTCCATTTTTGAAGATTTTAAAGTACGGTCTCTGTAATAAAGTACAAAATAATACCTTTTAAATGATATATTGGTCACTACATATAAAGGTACAATTTTGAAGTTATGGTCAAAAGAAGCAAAAAAATTCTTATGATTCTCATTTTTCTTGACCTTTAATCGCAAATATCTCCATTTGGCAAATATGGACTTATCGGTTTTTGCAAACAAACTCTTCATATATATATATATATATATATATATATATATATATATATATATATATATATATAATGCACTTTGTCATGTATATAATGGTGTGCACACCAACACCAATATCAACAACAAAATGTTAACAAACAAGAGACAGAAAATTCAACAATGGAGGTTAATAAAGTTCAAGAGATATTGTGTAAAGGATGAAATTCTACAATGCTTAGAATGCTTCATGTTCACATCCATTATCGCTCTCTCATTTATTCTCTCTCTCCATCTCTCCCTATCTATCCATCTATCCATCTGTCCTTCCATACATCTTTTCTCCTGTTTTCTCCTCTCTTTAAGCTGATAGTTTGATGAGTTTGATGTCGGACACTCATTTGTTTGATTTTGTAAGAACATGTACACACTGTAGGCCTACAGCAAGATTTAACTTTTCATGTGCCACGTTCCCACTTTGTGTTCATGTGAGGATATAAAGAGATACACATGTACAAGAGAACAAAAACTTGCTATTTCATTCATGTCTCTCATTCTGTTAAATTGGTATTTTGTTATTATCTTGAAGGGCATTTGCAAATGAATGACAACACATCAAATTTTGCAACTTTTACTTTTGTGCCTTGGACAACATAAATGAATGTGTTCACTCATGCATAGCTTTATTTTCGTTCGGTATTGACCTACCAGGTTGATAACCAATTAAATTGCCTTCAATGTGGTATATAATACGTTAGGTTTTTTTTTTTCCTCAAAGTCTCCTTTGAAAAATATAAACTGGAAAAGTGTTCACTGAGTGTACATATTGGAACTAAGATTTATAAAGATAATCTACTTTTTCAGATTTTTGTTTTAAATCATATCTTATTTCACTCCTCTTGCCATATGTTCATATTACTTAAATGATTACATTGAATCATTTCGGACAAAGTCAGTGATACAAAATACATTCACAAACACTAATCATGCACGGCTATGTTTTGCTTTGGGCTTTTTGTTTGTTTGTTTTTTTGTCTGTTTGTTTGTTTTTAGTGAGTATGATAAAAAATAATGGCAGTATATGAAATTATAGCTCCACCCCATTACACATCCAATTAAAGGAGGCGCTACTCTATCTGGATGTGTACGATGCAGGGCCCTATTGGGCATAACACATCGGACGAGAGAGGGCGCAGGGGTAATTAGGAGGTTCCATCAATGGCCTGTTCGAATGAGGCGATTGATGGCGAGTTGATAGTGGCATCACTCAGGTGGTTCCACTCGATGACGGTAGATGGAAAGAATGAGTTCCTGAATTGTTCTGTTCGTGCTCTTATTTGATTAAAACACTTACTGTTATTTTTCACTTGTCTATATAGGATATTAACAGTATCACAGTTTGCAAATTGCTTGACACTGATACGTGGTCTCAATTTTGTAGGTTGAACAAAAGTTTGAAGTGGGAGAGCTGGCACCAGCCCCCCGACCACTTTGAAGAAGAGGGTGAGTTTGAGGTTCTTTCTTCTTTCCATCAAGCTTGGAAGATGCAATTCAGCCAGCTTGTTTGTGATGAAGCCATTGTCTCTAGACACATAATCTCCTGTAAATGAATAGAACTGCTCTTCTTCGGACACTTGTTAGTCTGTTTATGTCCTTTTGTAGATACGGATCCCAGGGCCCCGTCTTATAAAGCCTTCAAATCAATCACAAGTCCCCAAATCAATTGCAACTTGCATTGCAGCTCTCAAAAAACTTGTGATTGATTTCTATCACAAGTCATTGTAAGACAGGCCCCAGGCAGTGGCACCGTAGGCCTATTCAAGAAGTGATCTTACTGTAGTAAGACAGGTTGAACTCCGTGCTCGGAACTCGGTTTGGTTGTATGGATGGCAATTATATCTGCCACCTGAAGTATATATATGGTTGGCGATAGTATATCTGCCACCAGGAATATATATCATATATGGTCGGCGATGATATTATATATAATAATATATGAAATTCTGCTTCCTTTCCCCTGCCTTAGATTCACAATATGAAATTTTCAAAAGAAAAATGAAAAGTTAAAGCTTATAATCAAAATGATACTGGATTGGAAGGTATAAGACTATATTAGTCCACCCCATCACACGCCCAGGGATGTGCCCGACTTCCACCTTCAATGTTCATAAACGACGCCCAACAAACAAACCCCACAGAAATCCGGCTGATTGCATATGGAAGAGCGCCATCTAGTGCTTGACTTACACACATACTACTGTAGTAGGCCGAAAATTCGATTGCACCGCAAGTTTACACGGTACCAACAGTGAACATTATACATTCACACAGGTATGGTTATATTCTGCTGTGATCAATGCCGCCGCCAGCGCGCAGTCAGTGTCGTCAACGCCGTGCGTCCCCGCCCGTTTATATGGCCGTACGTATGACTACTATACATGTTTACGTGACTGTCTGTCTATTGCATTTTGAAGACGTCTTGGAAGAGACCATCGTCTAAGTAAAATATTGAGGAGCATGTCCACCGTCTGACGGAATATTGAACGAAGGATGAGGTATGAACGTTTTCTTCCTTTAATTTAGAAACTCTAACGTTAGTGTAATTATTACAGTCTAACATTGGGCTAGGGGGTCTGGTACCAGTGGTAGTGTTACTGTTAATGCTAACTGCGACCAGCAGCCCCATACTCCTATGCGCGGCGTATGGGGCTGCTGGTCGCAGTAGCTAACGGGGGTCTGTATACAGCCCTGTCGTTGTACTGAAGTCGCGCGGCGGCTGATCGGCGGGTTAGTAATTTGTGTGCACTTGAAACCGGGAGAAGATGCCAGATGAGTTGTTAGAACCTCACAAGAGCTGCACAAACGTGCGACTGCACGGTGTTTAAGATCTGGTTCTGGGTGTTATGACCATACGTGGTCGGACCGGACAAGTTGTGGGACCGGACTAAAAATTTACTTCCTCAAACACAATAAAATCCCATAAAAATAAGCATAAAATACAATTGCTTTTGAATAAATATTTTAAATTTATACAATTTTTTAGGTAACTTCTCTAACGTTAACGTCAAGTACGGTATGGTCGCCACTTGTGTGTAATATTTTCCTATGCACTTCCGGGTTGGGGAACTAATATCGGCACTGAATTAGTTCGCCGCCCATGCATAGCCTGCCACATATTATTAGCATGTGTGTTTATGCACACACTTCAATGAAGGATGCATCGTCCGTCACCACGTTTGAAAACCTCCCTTAGTCTGCAACCTGAAATCCATTCTAAATCAAAAACATCCTCACATTAAAAATGGTTTTATCACCTCTTACATATGCCAAATGGTAAAATATATTTTGATTACAATTATTTGTGTTTTTACGGAGGAAAAAGGTGAATTACGAATGTATTTTGAGGGTAATGAAAATCCGTCGCCCAAGCTGATCTCCGATCGCGGCGCGCGTTACATGCGATGTGAATGTCTGGCGACCTTACCGCAGTGGCGACCATACGATAATTGACGTTAAAGCAGAATTCGGTGATTTGTTTCATGATTTGTCAACCAGAAGAAGCGCGTAATATTCTATCACACGCGCAATGTGAAACTTGTGCGCGTGTTTGAGTCAGAAACAACAAACCTCAGTGTTAATCCATTCCCAGCATCTAGGCCCTGTAGACAATACACACAGGCTGGCTACAACGTTCAAAATATATTTGCAAGGGTTTCAGTTAAGTTCTCTAATTACGACAAAAATTGATTTTGTTTGCCTTGCTTTGGAAGAACTGTTAAGTTTCATTTTCAGAACCTCATCATTGTGTAGAATCTATTTGAATATTTTTATTGAGAATGGCAATGTGAAAAATTCATCTAGGGCTAGGCCCTAACAGTTAAATCTCAACTTGTAAGTGTCCGGGTACACAACCCCCCATCATACTAGACCTTCTAACGTCAGTAGTGTCTTTGTTAAAAGTTTGCTCTTCTACTGTTGAGTATACAGCTGTATCTACGATAAGATATTTCTAGATTTTAGAGAGGTTACACAAATTGGAGGCTATAAGTGATAAATGGTGTAAGGTGGAAGACTTGTGTAAAAAGCTTGAATCCGACATGAAGGACTTGAAAGACACCATAAAGTCTAAGGACGTGAAAACTCATAGTGATGTGCTTGAATTTCATAGCGATGTGCTTGAATCTACCGTCGAGTCTATTGTCCAAGAAAAGAGGCTGAGGACAGGTAAAGGGAAAAGAGAAAACATTAAATCATTATATCAGGTTTGTCAGAGTTTAGTTCTGAGGATCCGAAGGAGCACACATACCACGATACAGCCAAAGTCTGCCAAGTCTTAGAGTGTCTCGAGGTGGACTACGAAGTTAGGCGAGTGCAGCGGCTGGGCAAGAGGAACCCTGAACAGGAGTCTGAATCAGAGAAATCCCTCCCATGCCCCCTACTGGTAGAGTTCTCAACTGTTGAATCTTGTACCGCCACCAAGGCAAGGGCAAGCAAACTATGTTTCGCTACAAATGACTTCGAGAAACTGTATCGATCCAGCCTGACAGAACAAAGGAATGAGCTGAAAGGAGAGAACTGGTTAGGGAACTGAAGAGAAAACAGGGTGAAGGTGAAGGAGAGTGGATAATACATGGAAACAAGACAGTAAAGAAAGGGGACTATAGGTCCCAGCATAGAAAGGATCCTGCCCCCCGCAAGCGAGGCCAGCCCTTTCGAGAAGAGTACGGACAGTAATACTGCAGATGTCAAAGGTAGAGTTGACAGTAAGGTTTACAGTCAGGTTTTTAGTGATGATATACATGTTGCAGGAAGAAACTGTGTTAATCGTTTATCATGTGTATTTAGTAACGTTGATTCTCTTAGTAACAAGAAATCTATATTGGAAGCAAGGATTTCCATTACCAATCCAGATATTATAGCATTGGTGGAAATATACCCTAAGAACAGTTTGTATTCAATAGATGAAAGTGAACTTCAGTTGCCGGGATATAGTCTGTTTTTACCTGTCAAGTGTCAAAGAGGAGTTGCCATCTATTACAGAAAGAGTCTTCACTGTAAACAAGTTTTCTTTGATAAATCTGACTTTGAAGAAAGTGTCTGGTGTTCTGTGAAGGACAGCAATGAAGAGTTACTGTTTGGCTGCATTTATAGAAGTCCAAATAGCCTCGAAGCTAATAATACAGCTTTGTTACAACTCTTTCAAGAAGTTGAGAATTCTCAGTACAAGAATTTGCTTATCGTGGGTGATTTTAACCTACCAAATATTGATTGGGAGATCCCTGCTGTATAGGGAACAGGTGCAAATGACTTTGCAAATGCATTTGTTCAAGTCATTCAGGATTTATTTTTGATGCAGTTAGTAAATGAGCCTACTAGAATCGTTACACACATCTTCCCCAGTAGGCAAGAGTGACCATTTAGTTCTTGAATTTGAACTGTATTTGCCAGGTTGCTACTTATCTACTGAGAAACCTGAACGTTATGCATTTTTAGAGGAGATTCTGATGGTATGAGGAAACATGTGTGACAATGACATTTTTGATGTGTTGGATACAGAAGGATATATTAACACTGCAAATTATGTTTTTGTGAATGTAATTGGAATGCTTACTGACAAGTTTGTACCTGAAGTCAAACCAAGAGTGAAGGAGAAACCTCTGTGGTTGAATAGTTCTGTTAAGCAAGCAATTGTCATAAAACATAAAGCTTGGAGTCGTTATCAAAAGACAAGAAGTCAGAAAGACAGAGACTGCTACAGAAAAGCTAGAAATGAAGTAACTAGAGTGGTATCTGGAGCAAAAAGGGATTTTGAATGCAAACTGATATCTGAATTGCGTTGTAACCCCAAGAGTTTTTGGAGGTACAAAGTGCAAAGCAAAACCAAATTCAAACCCTATTTAAGTATTTTGGAGAAACCAGATGGAGGTAGAGCAGTAAACTATGCAGAAAAGGCAGAAACACTGAACAACTTTTTTGCCTCTGTTTCTACACATGAAGACTTATCGAATGTTCCAGTTCTGGATCCCAGGATTCATGATGTACAATTAGATACAGTCATTTTTACAGAACAAGTCGTGAAAGATGTTATATTGAAACTGGACCAAAAAAAAATCCCCCAGTCCAGATAATGTGCAGAATCGTATTTTGAAAGAAATTGTAGATTGTGTTTCGAAACCACTTGCAGATTTATTTACTATGTCAATGTCAAAAGGTGAACTTCCAAAGACATGGGAGAATGCTAATGTTTCTCCAATTTACAAGCAAGGAGATAAGAAGAAACCAAATAACTATCGGCCGGTGAGTTTGACTAGTAATATTTGCAAGTTAATGGAAACCATGGTCAGAGACAAAATTGTACAACACATGGACTCAAATCTGTTATTTACAGAGGAGCAATGTAGTTTTAGGAAAGGAAGAAGCTGTGGTGCACAGTTATTATCTGTGTCAGAAACATGGACAAAAGTATTAGAAAATGGCGGAAACGTCGATTGTATATATTTAGATTATAGTAAGGCGTTTGACAGTGTACCTCACGAACGACTGATTGGGAAAGTAGAAGCGTACGGGATCACTGGGAATCTTTTGAAGTGGATTAAGTCTTTCTTAAGTGAAAGATCACAACGAGTGGTGGTCAGTGATGTTTCATCTTCACAAACTGCGGTATCTAGCGGAGTCCCACAAGGTAGCGTTCTGGGGCCAATTTTGTTTCTGTTGTACATAAACGACCTTTCTGATGTGTTATTAAGTGGCAGATTTGAAGTTAAGCTTTTTGCTGATGATACCAAGTTGTATTCACAGATATATGACAGTGATGATGTACTGAATCTGCAAGCTGATCTAACCAGAGTGATGGAATGGTAAAAAAAGTGGCAGCTTCCTTTTAACCAGGAGAAGGTAAAGTTATTCATTATGGAAGGAATAACCCATGTGTCAATTATACAATGGATGAATCAGACCCGCCCATTCCATTAGCTACATACATGTACATGTATGTACAATGTAAAAGATCTTGGAGTAAATTGCGACAAGAAGTTAGATTTTACTCATCATGTGGACACAATTTGTACTGCAGCGAATCGTACACCTGTAGGATTGGAATTATTAACCGTACATTTTCTAGTTTCAATGAGAAAGGATTTATTCAACTGTACAAGTCTATTGTTAGACCGACATTAGAATATTGTTCGTCAGTGTGGCATCCTCATTGGAAGAAGAATGTTGTAAAAGTAGAGAATGTACAGCGTCGAGCTACCAGAATGATACGTCCACTCAGACCTAGGAGTTATAAAGCAAGACTTAAACACTTGAAATTGCCTTCATTGGCATATCGACGGCATAGAGCTGATATGATACAGATTTTTAAGATTGTGAATGGGATTGATGATATGAAGTCTTCAGACTTTTTTGAGTTCTCAATTGGAGGAAGGACGCGTGGTCATAAATTTAAGATACTGAAGAAACGTGTAAAGTCCAAAGTGAGACAGTGCTCTTTCTCTCAAAGAGTTATTAGTGAGTGGAATAAGTTGCCATCATTTGTAGTTGACAGCCCATCCATGAATAGTTTCAAGTCAAACCTAGAGAGGTTCTGGAGTCAAGACAAGAACAAATACAACCCCGATGGGATATTTTTTTGTCCATGTAATATTGCACAGCGCCTAACAAAAAGTTATTAATGTCATGTAATGACAACATCGAGGAGCAAATAAGTTAAGTCTAACTTTACGCCCACATCCAAGGTATGTTTATCCAAGGTATGTTATATCTGCAGTTACAAGCATTGATTGCAGTCTCAAACCTTGACCAAAAGATTGGTTTGTATCTTGTCAACGGGGATATGTTCTGCAGCAGAGTCAGAGACAATGTCTGGCTTCATGGGATCCCCTCCTATACAGAGGAGAGCCGTAAATGTCAAAAAAGTGATAAGCCACAAACTGTGTATGGATATTGAATCTGCAAATTCAAACTTATCTTGTAAAATCAGCATTTCATAAATATACATATTGTAATGCACTCACCAGCTGTTTGAAATATCCAAGATTTGGGTGAAATTTTCTTGGGAAACACACAACTACTAGCCTGTCGATACATTCGCAACAGCTCTGCAACATATTATGAATCTGTTAGCCAATCAAATGTGATGCACATGTAACGGGAATGGTCCCTTCGGCCAGAGCATGGCTTATGTACACGTATCAAATGGCGACTGACAGCTAGTGAACGGCGATGTTGAGATATCAGCGATATGGATACAAATTTCTACGATCTAGCCTAGTTAAATGTGAGTATTTCAATTGCACAATGTGGGAAAGTTACCCCAAATATTGCTACATAATGTGTCATATCATGTCAAACTTGTTTGACTGTAAAAAAGCTGTAAGAAAATGGGGTTATGGTAGCATTTGGTCTGTGCGCGACAGCGGGCAGAGCAGCCCTACAGGAGCCAGGACGACAGCCTTTGGTCTGTATAGGAGGGGATTCCATGAAGCCAGACGTAGTCTCCGTGGAACATCCCCGACGACAAGGTACAGACCAGTCTTTCTATCAATTATGACCCCCAAAACGATAGATGTCTACTCTTTGATCATTCAAATGACATAACAGTAGAAATTCTTACATGTTTCATCTTCCCAGTGCCATTATTATAACAGTTCAGTTTGAGCAGTCAAAAAATGAATTTACAGCCATAGATATTGCGTGATGCACTCGAAAATACCATGAAACTGGTGAACGAATTACCATCACTACCCGCCAAGAGCAAAACAGCCGCCACTGTCCTATGGTTCTTTGCTGTTTAAAGCCATCATACCCTGGCGATGTCGCGGCAGTGGCTCACTAACTTCATCAGGGAGTGCACGTATAACAGGCCCCTAGACAAATGCATGCACGCTGATAATGCTTAGCGATCGACGAGTACCCTAAGTCTCGGTCACACAGTGTTTTTTAGTGCATCCAGCAATATTTATAGCTGTAAAAATTCATTTTCAACTGCTCAAATTGAACTGTAATGACGGCACTGAGAAGCTTAAACTTGGAAACAAAGAATGCTGTTATAATAATAATAATAAGTATAGCATTTGTGACCCTACACCTCAAAAGAAACAAAAAGTCGCCAGACATGAATTTTTAGTTAAGACCATTATTCTGAAAGAGCAGACCTTAAGCTTTAAAATGATGTATAACTCATATCAAATGGATTCTCCTAACCTATCTAAATATTGGAAAGAAAGCACAAACTCAGGAAAAGTGTGAACTGAGAAAAGAGGCTCTGAAGTACAGTGTCTGTTCAAGCGCTTAATCTTTACCTAACCATGCTGGCTGTGCAATGAATGGGACAAAAAACAGGAAGTAAACCACCAGAGTAACAACAATGAAGGGATTATCAGATTAAACTGAAATTAAGCATGCCTCATTAACACATTCTGTCCATAATTAATGCCAACTTTCAAAGCAGTAGCACTATCCTTTCATAAGTTATTAGAGTTGAAAGTGAAGAGCGTGGACAAGGTTTTTCAGAAATGAAAAAGGGATTCTAAAGACACACCTAATCACACTATTCTACCAAAAATGTTCGAGATAAACTGCAAAAAAAAGAAACACTTTCCTGCCCGTCTTATGATACCAAATTTTAGCATATTGTAAAAGAAAACCCGCTCTTTCAGAAAATATGAAAAAGTCAAGTTCGGCTAGGTGGACCCATTTCACTTATTTTCAGTCCTCACGCAAAATCAGTGTGTGCGACTTTATGTTCGTTTTGAGGTGCACGGTCACATTTGTAATAGAAAATAGAATAAAGAAGAATAAAAAAAAACAAAGAATCAGTACAGATACAGAAGGTGATCCGAGAGGATACTCGGATCACCTAACAAGATGCGAACATACATGACTTCAGAAGCTTTTTAAATATGTCAATGGTTTCTGCTGATCGGATCCTGTTATGTCATTTGAATGATTATGATGATATCCCATGAACCACCACGCACCACAGAGTTCTTGTAGGGAATGCCATTTGACAAGTATTATTTGTTTCAAGCCCTCCTCACACTGCAATTTTGACTAGTAGGTACAGTAACAATGTATTTCATGGAACACTATACAAATGATGCACAGGATAGAGTGCGTTAGTGTAGGCGTAGTGCACTCGAGGGTATTTACAATTGTGAAACATGCACGAGGCGAAGCCGAGTGCATGTTGCACTACATTGTAAATACCCGAGAGTGAGCTACGCTACACTAACGCCACGAAATAATCCTGTGCATCATTTGTTTTATAAATGGGTCGAAAATTCGAAAACTAACATCATTTTTCAGCGTTTTTCACTTACCTTTGTGGGTCAAGACGTCCGAAGATGTTCGTCCCAAACTTTTACGCACGTCGCACTCGCGGAAGTCCCGCACATACAGTATAAGTATAATGGGGGTTGGGTTTCCGGACACCCGCATGAAAACTTACTTATTTTACATAGAATATGCACCCTTTACCTTAAAGACTTGATATAGACTCCTCATATAGGCCTACTAGACAACATACTCTGAAAACGGCGTGAGAATTAACCTGCTAAATCGTTGGATTTGCTCTTCAAAGTGACTCCATGTACGCGTCCGGTCCCATAACGCTTGGTCTACTGTACTGTACAAAGTGTACGTATAGTACAGTATAACGTACGTACGCCACATATGTTACAAGGGAAGACAGGCCGGCCGGCCGGCAGCCCGAACTAGAAGTTGTTTACAGGATTGACAGCGCGTACGCGTATGCATGCAATTCATCAAAGGAGCCGCCGCGCGCACAGACGATCGGCAATCTACCATAGGATTACAGGCAGTGCAGTTGTACTGAAGTAAAGGAAGGAGGTGTGTCTCATTTCAGCGCTTCCTATTGGCTACATTCTTGAACCCATTTTATAATGAGCGATATCGCATGCCATTGCTCTCTGTTGCAGGATTAACAAGTTTTACATACCTTCTTATTCACATGATTTTAAGCCCACCGCACACTGATTTCTTGCAATACAATTTTGCATCACAGATAAATTGCCAGATAGTGCAAAGTGTGAGGAAGTCTGTGCTATGACAGGTGAACAGCCTCCGTTTTTTTAACATCCTAGCTAGCCACGTTAATCATGTAGATATTTTTATGCCTCTTGCATCCATCTGCCACTGCTGCAATTCGCGCAAACCACCCATGCAGGTGCGGCGCATGTGTGTGTGTGTGCATTAGCACCCTGTCTGCTCGATCACGCGGCGCATGGAAGGGCATTTACAATTCAGGTACCGAGTATGTGGCGCCGTTTGCTCTACAATTATTGTAGAGCAAACGGCGCCACGTACTCGGTACCTTAGGTGCACACACACACACTGCATCCCCACACGAAATTCCACACTCCATACCAGAACACATGTTGTCGAACCCGCAGTGCTTGATAGGTTTTCGAATTTGCATGCACTGCTCGATTAGGGGAAAATCTTCAATCGATAATTCAGGGCCCTAAAGTGCATGATTGCCAAAAATTCTATTTAGTGTATAATTATGTAATTATTCTGTGAACACAAAAATGGGCACTTAAGTACTGGCACTAATGTACTTCCGTATCCATGTAGATATCTTGAATTCCACTGAACCAAATTGCACCAAAATCATACAATGTATGATAGACACTTAAAAACTTTGAACCAAAGTTAGCCGTCTAATGTTATGTGAATGGGGACTCACTCAATATGGGGGCTAATGATTGTAGCAAGTTGAAAGAAGTTGGTTATTGAGAAATGTGTGTGTGTTTTTCTGTCTGTCTGTATTTTACCTCCCTGACCTGTCTGTCTGTCTGTACTTGTGTGTGTGTGTGTGTGTGTGTGTGTGGTCTTGTGAGATCTAAGAACTGTATTTCTCATCCAGCTTCAGTCAACTTGCCATAAATCATATGAACATTGATTTTTTGTTCCCAGTTACTTGAAAAGTTCGCTGCATGATACTAGACAGATGCATGGTTTTTTAACCAATGGGCGTATCATACTGAGTGCGCGAACACTTGCTTAGTGCGCGAACCTTTGCTACGAGTGCGCGTACTCTTGCTACAAGTAAGCGATAACATGTTTACTCTGTGAGGCAGCATGTGGCCAGTAGAAAATCAACACACTGTTCTCGACCAATGAGATCGCAGGATTTTCGCTACCCATTTTATAATGTACACTGCATGTACAGTATTGTATCTAGTGGGCTTGTTTATTTATGAGACAGTCATGCTTCTCTTTATATTTTACACCCGATACATGTACGTATGTAAATTTGAAGGACATAGATATTGCTTTCAGTAAAAGATTGTAATTTTACATTGTAGGTCCACATTTCATGCCAGATATTTGTACGGTCCATACTGCACAATGAGTTAAAAATGCAAGATCTATAATGATGAGAAGATTTCTCACTGCCATACTACCGGGTACATATGGTATTGTATATTGTGACCAAGGTGTTATCATTCACACTGTATTGTGACACAGATGCAAATGAAAGTATTGACTGGAGGCTACTGATGAAGGCATTCTTTGTTATGATTCTATGGACAGGCTAATGTACCATACACATCCTTTACAGTTTCTATGTTCATGAACAGATTTTGAGTGGGTGGAACAATAAGAAATCTTCTCTTTTTTTTTGAATCTCGTGTGATTTCCAGATGGCTGCAACCATTGTTGGAGACCTCGCACAAGTCTGAATGAACTTTGCACTATAAAGGCAGACATAAACTGTACAGTGCACTTGTATGTCACAGTGTATGTTAGTTTGATAAGGGATAATTTAGGGGGGGGGGGGAAATGACAAATTGTAGGAGTACATGTAGAAGTCTCACTCACCACCGATTATCTACAATGCATCAGCTCTGTCAGGGTGGTTGGGGCATATAGTTGAAGAAATAATAGTAGACATGTTTATTACTCTTCTTCCTCTCTGTGTTTTTGTTTTGTTTGTATGTTTGAGGACCAACTGTCATCCCTTCAACTTCCAACTAAAATGTCAGCGTAAATGACATTCACATCTAGTGCTCTGACAATCACAGTTACATGTACAGTCTGTACATGCTGTTAAAAATAAAGTGGTAAAGGACCATACTGATATTTCTACAGAGTAGAGTGAGCTGTTCAACATGTCTGGCATTCAAGAATGTTAAATTGCTACATGATTACATGGTTACTGCTCACACTGGCTTCAGGACTGGGCAAATTGTTGCCATGGCAATCCCCAATGACATCACAGGTCAACCTAGCCATTACAATTTTCCAAGCACATGTCTCTTGCATAGCTGGCAATGTGTGTAGTGTTGGTCTTGCTGTGTTTGCGTAGTGCATTATGGTTCTTGAGAAAAATTAGATTAGATTGCCTATTAATCATGTGATTTATGTGTAATATCTGCAACAGCAGTAAGGCAAAACAAATACATTAGGGTATCCATTGTTGAATGGTACAGAGATTGTCCAGGTTATTTTCCAAACGTTCGTGATCTACTTTATTAAGGTGAAGGTGTAATTTCTGGTCCTCTGTCACTATCAATATTATAATATTACCAGTGCATCTATCAACATATCTATGTATATTTTTATTTTAGATTAACTAAGCAAAATTTGATGATGATCATTTTAACCATACATGGTTATATTTGATGAACTGAGTTTATAGTCCTGAAATCAAAATTAAATACATGTGTATGTATTGAAGGGAGGGATGTACTGTGGATATGCAAACGTGCATGTCTTCAAGAGGAGGACAGCATGTAGTGAGCTATGAGCGGCCTGTTCTCATCTTGGAATGCAGCTCATTATATCTTGTTGCCACAGGCCAGTCTCCTATCACTATTCATTCACATTCCTCATGACACACACACTTTATCCTACACCACTGCTTGACAAGAGGTTGCTGATCACAAGCCAAAGATAGCATGCCTGCTGGAATTTGACAGCTAGGGCAATGTCAAGTTATTTGTCAATGATGTATCTTCTTTCTTTTTCCTGTGGTAATTTTGATACTGTTCAATCATTTACTGAGTTTTCAAAACTGGGGAAGTATACCCCAGTGTAATACAGATGGCGCTGGACACAGATACACAGGATGTTTCAACCCCATATAGAGCAAATTGCAGGTACAAGTTAAAGTACCAGTTAACAAAATATGATTATCAGTGTTAGACCAAACAAGGAAGAGGGAGACAAGATCTTCTTAATGACTAGAATGTCATAGGCTAAAATTGATACACCATTTATTAAATGACCATGCAATATGTACACTGTACAAACGTGTACATAATCTTTCATGGTTACCCAATAGATGATACTTTCAATTATAGTCACAGCTGCTGTAGCATAAGCTTTGATTTGATAGCTATGCAGCATTGTGTACATTGCATTCAGGGCATTGGGTTAAAGGACAAGTTCACCTTCATATACATGTGGATTGAGTGAATGCAGCAATATTAGTAAAACACATCAATGAAAGTTTGGGGAAAATCCGACAATCCATTCAAAAGTTATGAATTTTTAAAGTATCTGTGCAATCACTGCTGGAGGAGAAGACTGCTACAGTGTATGATGTCACATGCGTACAACAATATAAGGAAAATAAAAAGAGAATTTCATAAAACTTGACTTTTTGAATAAAGTGCACATTTCTTCGACATGTTACTGACTTATATTAGGGGTAATATTATTTCCCGTGACATCTGAAAGAGAAAAGTCGAGTGTTCTTTTATTATATGAGAAAAGTGAGAATATCTTGAATTTTATTTATATTTCTTTATATAGTTGTACCCATATGACATCACAAGCTATAGTGTCTTCTCATCCAGCCCTGACTGAGCAGAAACTTCAAAAATTCATAACTTTTGAACGGATTGTCCGATTTTCCTCAAACTCTCATTGATGTGTTCTACTAATATTGCCGCATTCACTCAACCCACATGTCTATGAAGGTGAACTTGTCCTTTGAAACCATCAGCACTGGCATGAAGTACATTGTATACGTTATAAAGATCATTTGTACATATAAAAAAGTACCTCCATAACAGATGGTACCACAGTCATACATTTGTTTCTCTCCAGTTAAATTTAAATTTTGGACAAGAATTTCATTATTGCTGCTTTATAAATAGGCACTGGGAAGAAGGTTGTTAAAATAATTCTAAAGGAAGAAGAAGAAAAAAATGCACAAGATTTCCTACAAAGATTATCCCACAAAGATTATCCCATTAAAGGCATGATTTACCATTTGCAGATGAAACAAAAACCCAGCATTAGTGCTTTAAAATAGTTCTAAAATGTGAGTTAGGGATAGAAACAACTACTGTAAAAATTTTAATAAGTAAAATCAATGTTAAATATTGTTAAATATAATAAAATGTGAACAATAGTTATAATACAAATGTTTCTAGACTAAACCGCGTACAGTTATGGTTTATTGAGAAAAATACTGATATCTCCTTATATTTTAGGCTTTATTGCAAAATTTTTATATGGTAGGATGTTTTGTGGTACAACAGACCTACACATATCTGCATGAAATATGATACTAGTATCTTGAACATTCTTAAATCACTGCTCCCAAAGGTAAACAGGACCTTTAAACTCCAAGTGCATTCATCTCTATGATTCTTACCAATATAAGAAATGTTACATTTGTGATAAGCAGACAGAAAATCCAGTCCAGTGCAAGTGCTCTACCAAGTTAAAGGCATAAAATGTCAAGATTATTTCAAAATTGTATGGTTTTCATTATGATCTTCTGCATGTACGACTATTTAGTGTGTGTATCTCAGCCAGGTGTATGCAATACATACTGTACATGTACATTGTACATGTGTAATGATACATTTGTAGCTATGAAGTTTTGCCCATCCCATTTTGATTTGATCGTAGTGATAGCAAAGTGTGAAATACAGTACATCAGAACTTTTATTGTCCAGTACAGGTTGTACATCAGTGACTAGAAAAATGCTTGTAACCAGATGCAGAAATGTGACCTACAATTTGAGACAGACTGTCACTCACAAAGAGGTACCCATGTATGTCTGTTCAGTCACAAAAGATGCTGCTCGAGCCAAGCTAACAGCAAGTACCGGCAAGATACTACCCATGTCCATTCTTTAATAGTCAGTGGCCCTCAACCTGTAATCAGACTGGAAATATATGTTTTACATAAGATTGTTTTCAAAAAATGTAAGAACTACAATGTGTGGTGGAAACAGAAACATGAATTACACTGTGTTCAGATCATTGGAGTTTGAGTGTAAGTGGCATAATGTGTAATGTGTACCAAGAATATTTTATTTCATTAATGTCTCTTTAAAAGTAGCATCTTTCACTGATGACAAATTTGCATATCACTTGTCATTGATGTTGGGGATACAGGAAGATACATTGTGTAGATGTCTGATGAACTTCTCAGTCTAATGGAGACGTCAGATGTCAAAAGGGTTTCACCACAAGAGGAAGGCTGGGAATTCATGTTATGGGCCATTCTTTGAACAGCCACTCACAGTGCACCATCAGACAACTTCTTTTAATTTGCTGCCACTCTCTTTTCTTGCACAAAGGTACCATGTGTTTTAACTACAGAGGCATGTATCTGTTAAATTGAAATTAGTTTTAAACATTCATACATCTAATATTTCTTCAAGGAACAGGTTTTGTAGGAACTATTGTCTTGTGATGCAGGTTAATCGCTGTTGAATGATATCTGATGTTCAAAGTTGCAAGTGCTTTGACAGTTATGTGTGTTGAGAGCAAATTTATTTGTCCTTTTTGTGATTGGTAACTTTTGAAATTATACATGTCTGTCAAGCCACTTGATGTTCCAAATTGAAATAGGACTGTCAGAATACTCTTTTAGAGCCTAAACCTGATTTTGTTATGTGCCAGTTTGTAGTCTTGAAATACATACTGTTATTTTTTGTTCATAATGTATGAAACAAGATATTGATACTAGAAATGAGATTTAATATTGAAAGTGATCATAGAATAAATGTTTGCATTGCAAAATGAAGGTCTATACTACAATACAATGTATATAACAGGAGCTTCTAGAGGTTGAAGATTTGTGTGCAAAGTTCAGGATAAGCTAAGAGTGCCCAGGCACTTTCATATCTTCACAAACATTCACAAACATTCACAAACTTCACAAACAGCTTGGTACACCGCCCACTGAGTTTGTGCTCCCCCCAAAAGATGACAGTCATATTGTATGCGAAGCTTAGCTTGAACACAGACTGAGCCCAGGCTTAGCCCAGATTGAAGTGAAATATGAAAAAGGTATACCATTAGTTGGACACCACAGGGAAACAAACTTTATACCCAGCTGGAATGAAAGGCAGAAATCAAATACTATGGGGTAGGGGCCTATGTATGGAGGTCTCACCCTGAATGTGATCAAGTGAATATTGAAATCATGTCTTGGGTGGGAATGCACTTGAAATGAAAATGTTATAAATGTATCTCAACATTTCAGTCATGGTTATGATGTTCGAGAATACTGATTGTCTAGCATCATTGTTTGTAATGAAGAGTTAAAGTACATGTGTAGTAACCTTTTTGTTCATTCCCCCACACACACCAATTTACAAAAGTTATATGTAAAGTGTCCCATACCTTTTGTAACAAACATTGCTGACCACATAAAGCTTACTCTGAGGCCTGCTGGACATACATATATACTTTACCTTGATAGTTTCTGCTTAAAACTGTGGGCAGTAGTAATTCCAAAATAGTACTATATTCACCCAGAGGCACAGCTCCAAGGTGAATAATGCTCCTGGAGGCTCTGAGGCCCATAGTTTTAACCAGAAATTCCAAATTAGGCAGAGGATATTTATCTTATATTTTGAATAAAAATCTAAACCAAAAGGTGGGAAAAAATTAGGGGAGAAGTTGTGTGGTACACGGAAGATGCGACGATGTGGAGGGATCCTACCGACTGTGCGAAGTAGGGCGCAATGCCACAATTGCTTTGTCATTTCACAAAGTGACCGTATGAAGCAGCATGCAATGTCACAACATCATGTCACAGGTAGTGTACTACAGTGTATTTGGAAAATGTGATCATTAAAAAGTGACAAACAGTATACAAAGAATGAATGTTTATGAGTGCAATGGACAGAATATTTCATTAGGTGAAAGATGAAATGATCCATTCAACTCTGCTGCGCCTCGTTGAATGGATCAAACATTTCATCTTTCACGTCATGAAATATTCTGTCCATCGCACGAATGAAAAACATTTATTATTTGTTTTATATAACGCCTAAGATAGATCCCTGTCATTTGATGTTTTATTAATTTAGAAACAGAGAGAGATGTGAGATCACGAGAGTGCTCACTGAGTGCTTTACACTAGCGCGCTGTTGGATGTCACACTGCAAACGCAAGCGTTTTACATCGGCTCTCAGCGAGCGTGCAATGGATCAAATCATATGGACCCAAAATTGCACGGTAAATGGAGTCACATTGCACGGATGATGATGTCATAGTGAAATGGGCAGAATGATCAGTATCAAACAACCAATCAGATGACAAAGATCTCTTCGCATGTTATATGATATACCATGGAGTGTCAAACAGGCCAACATTCTGAAATAGTTGAAAATATGTACATTATGTGATAATGAAGCTCATTCAACCAATAAGTAGTGGATAAGTTTTTTGATCCATAATCTAATAACAAATAATGCATGCAAACTGGATTCCAAGTACTGAAGTGCATTAAAAATGTGGTGGTAGGTGGAATAGCTGTTTACCAGGTCCTCCAAAGGACTTGTATCCATATACAAAACATACTTTAATTCATCATTTTAGTAAACCAACCCATTGTTCCAAACTGCCACATTATGTTTCTATGAGATAGGAAGACATTGCTTTAACTTTATTGCCTTTGAATGCATGTTATCAGGTAAATACAGTAAATGCCTGCAAATAGTGAAATATGACTTCATAAGACAAATTACAATAAGTGCTTTATTACTTTGAAGGATCCAGATCTGCTTATCAGCTATTAGTTGCACAAAGCTCACACAAGAAAACAAACTTAGTCGAAATTAAAGCCTTGTATAAACACATACACATACAAATATTATAGGGACACGTTTGTAACTTGGAACATTTGTAGACAGGGGAACTTTAAGCCTTGAAACTAAAGAAGGAGATAGAGAGAGAATGAGGGAGATAGAGACTTTGAGATTGAAGAGAAGCAGACATTTGATTGATCATGCTACCTCAAGAAGAGGAATTTTAGGGAAGTAGACACCAACACTCTGAGGTTCTTCTGCCATATTTATTATACAAATGTATTTGCTCTATCAATTGTCATAATGTGAGAGAATACAGAGAAACCATTCTGGCACCACATGATCTGAGTTGTTTAAAGCAGTTTCTGCAGACTTGCCTTGTTTTCTACATCTCCTTCATCAAGCACGCATAAGAAGCCAGGGTTAGTGCCCCTCCCTGCTAGTCCTCAGCTTTGGCGTCAGTCCCTGTTTATGGGTAGCTACAAACAAAACTCCTTGCATCTCTTAGGGGCACAAAGCCATTGATTGGCATTTCAGAGCAAATAACATCAAATTCAGATTTCTTTAATACCCTTCCTCATCTTCCCTAGATGTTCTCTTTCTTGGTTTATGAAGGCATTCTTTCTAATACAGTTGTGTGACATTTGAGAAAGTCACTGTTTCTAGTGCAGTTTCAGGCTATGTTGAAGAAATTAAAGCATGTCTGTCTGCAGACCAATTTCTTGCCATCTGTAGAAGTGCTGATATCAGAAAGCCCTCTGTAAAGGGAAAATTTAAGTTCATAAAATTCAGTGTAAGTGTTCTTCACCGCATTGCTAAAATTGTGCACAGAGTTCCTGATAAGGTAAGTGCACTTGCTCTCAGTTCATTCCATTCAAAAAAGATGGCAATGTTTTTGCAACCTTTTCCCCATTTACTACTAGACATTATTATATTGTGGAGGGCAATGTAATGCCAGAACCAGTCATATTGTGAAGTGCATCATTAAATAAAAAAGGTAAACAAAATCTGTTTATCATGAAAATAGTTGATTTATCTTTTGTTTCTCACAGAACTCATTGTAAACTCAGCTCCAACCTTTTACGCTATCCAGGCAGCATCACAACCACCAAACTTTCCTGTCTGTAAGAAATGTCATGGTTAACAAGGACCGGATACATAAGAGTAACTGCTCTCCTACAAGCTGTTAATGCATGCTTTTAGCTTGCAACTTGAAATGACGAAATTATTTCAAGGTGGAAATGTACTTTTGCATGTAACTACATTTGATCTGTGCTATTTGTATCTAAGATCAGATGCTTAATCTGTTCTATTTCACAAACGGAAAGTAATTTAGTAAAACCTTGTTAGGCTCCAACTTGCCATCCATTACTTGCCAGGCTAGGTTACCACAAGCTAGACTGAATGTTAAAAATGTCACAATTAACAAGGACCTCAAGCATATGAATTGCCTGTGCCATGCAAATTTCAATGAGTTAACCGTATATAACATAATGCCAGGTAGATACATTTCCACCCCACTGTTCTCATCCCAATAGTAAATGGGTTGTAGGTGATACCAGTTGCAGGGAGCTAGAACTTTTGTTTTTCAGACATAACCCTCAATGCATCCCTGCTAGTAAAGCCTCAGTGTGAAATCATTTTAAAACATCAAATAGTGTATTTAAAGTTGGCAAATCAAATGGAAAAGAATTTTTTTTCATGTAGATGGTATTAAAGGGAGAGAAAATGAACTTTTTTTCATTTAAATACCTTCAGATACAATGTGTATGTGGGACTCAAACACTAATTTGATTGACTTCTGCTGGACTCTGGTCTTTCTAGAGCATTTTAGCAGTGATTGATGGAGAGATGCCCATTTTTATTGTTTCATGGGAAAAGCTATGCAGAAATCAGATCAAGTTATAACCATTCAACTCAAGAGAGAGAGAGAGAGACCAAGTGTGGAACTTTTTTTCTCACCTGTAACATTGAAATGTAAAATACTTGCAAAGCTGTACTGATAGGGGAGAAGAGTTTTAGTAAGTTCTCCCTCCATCAAAGCTCTCATTAGCACTACAACAAATCAGTCAGCACTGCATTGAAATCAGGTCATTAGCATGTAATGTTGCATTTACTCTATGTGTACATGTCTGTACTTTATAGGAAAATCCAGGACAATGTAAAAGTTAGTCCAAAAAGACAGAGTAAAAATTTAATAATATTTGGATGAAAGTTAAGAAAGTAATGAAATTGTGTAGTTTTACCAATACCAGTTCTTGAACAGTCAATATGTTTTATGCAAAAAGTGAATTGATAATGTCAAGGAGCTTCAAAGCTCCTTGATAATGTCATGTCCTCACAATTTGCCACTGTAATGTCAAGGAGCTTTGTGTTTGAAGCTCCTTGGTAATGTACATAAAATGAAATTTCCAGTTACTGATCAAACACAATTATACCCCTGTCTCAAATCCTGATATCTGACTTACTATTTCTAAATCATTCAACCAGGAATAACATTATTTGTTATACTTTTAGACCGGAGTAAATTAATTTTTGCTATTTTTTTACATATTCAATGGAAAATTGTTGGTGACATCTTCAGCTCACTTATTTACATATTATTCATATTAACTGTTCAAGAACTGTTGTACAAAAATAAGCAAATCTTTTGAATTTCATAACTTTCTAACTTTTAATTCAATTCTGATTAAATTTTCACTGTTGTGCTTGTCATATATTATTTCTTCTTTTCATACTAAATTTTAACTGGTCTGGACTTATCCTTCAGTTTTGGTGGAGATGCTGGGGAATCAGAATTTAACTTTTTGCGAGATAATTAAAACAACTTATGAAATATTTAAGAGCACACAATTCTAAGAGGAATTCAAAGTTTATTTGATGGAAATCAATTTAGAAATGGCTGAGATGTCACAAAACAAAGTAAAACACAGTGGTCCTAATAAAAGGTGAGTCCAGCCTTTTATTAGGACCTCTTTGTTTTTTATATCTCAGCCATTTCAAAACCAATTTTTATCAAATAAACTTTGAATTCCTCTTAGAATTGTATGCTCTTTCATGTGTCATAAGAACTTTCTCATCTCTCAAAAAATGGAAATCTGAAGCCCCATCTCAACCAAAACTATACTACCCTATATAGGGTGTGGGAGGGGGGTATCCCCCCTCCCACAGTAGGGAGATTTTTCATTTTTAGGGTTGCCAGCTTGCGATTTTAAGCATACTTGCATGCTCTATTTTTTATCTTTTTTGCTGACCCTGGCTGATCCGCGGTCCCTGGGTTTGTGATGTCCCAATGGCGATGCAGAGCATCGTCCACAAGGCGATGTCTGTGAGCCACGTGGAGCCGCGTGGCGTCGCGCCGATTTTTGTTTTTTGTTTTTTTTTGTTTAGCTATTTGAACCCCGTAAGTGATGTTTTCCTGGCATCTACTAACGCAATGGAGAACATAAAAAGCAGTCCATGATATTACGTCTTATTAGAATAAGATCAAATAACAGTTTAAAACACAGTTATATCCAGAGTTATCATGTGTTTGGTTATCAATTACCAGATGAGTTGAATATTATTATATCTTCACACAGTATTTGCACTTGAATTGTTTTCTCTCTAGTGTGCGTTCTTTCTTTTTGGTCTAACTCTAACAACATGAGATACAAATGAAAAGTAACTGGGAAAGATACGTGATAAAAAGGTAGATTTAAGACAGTGTAACATATGTTGAATTGCATAGTACCACAACTCTTAAAGTAAACTCTGCGATGTTGATTATACTGGAGTTCAGGCCAATGAAGTAGAAATGAAAATTAAGTAGAACTAAATGTTGCTTATAAATTCAGCCAATTGAAGGTTGTGCATAAAATTTGAGACTCAAATAAACAAACTTTTCACAGGTGCCACTTGTTATGCTACAATCATACAATTTAGTTCGATTTTCGATCTTCACATAAAATCAAGTTAACTATATGCAAGGATTCTACTGTGAAAAAATTGTGGTCAGATGTGAACTCATTAGGTAAGAATTATCATCAGTATACTTGCGACAATTGTGTACGTTTTTATGGGATCTCTTTGTGTCATTGAATGACACTTACTCAATGTTGTTGGTACACTGTTGGTCATAAAGGTGGAATATTTTTGTGAGTTTCAATCCTTCCACTTAAATCATTGTAATTTGAATACTTTCAGAGCATTAAAGATGATATTTGGACACAATGTTATTTAATAGTTTTTGCTGAGTTTAGATCAAACACCAATGGTGTAGATCATTTCATGCTTCACTGAGCAATGGTTTTATCCAGTCAAAAATTCAGAATAATTGTGAATAAAAAAAAAACCGCCCCCATTCTACAAAAGCAGAATTTTCACCAGGGTAAAGAGTGTAAAAAATTTGTTCTTCATCCCATAAGGTAATCCGTGACTATCACGTATTTTACCACGCTTCACTGAGCACATCAAGAAAAAAGGTGTGTTTTTGGCAAAACCAGAATTTTACCAACTTCGTTTTATGCTGTGCTCAGTCATGCGTAAATGACCGTCAACTAAAAAAAAAAATATCAAACAAGGCTTTCACAAGTTGTTACGCATGACTGATCACAAATTAATGGCAGATTTGTAAATGTCCTATCTCCAATAAACCATTTCTGCGTGCTCAGCGAAGCATGAAAAAAATCATTCAAGTTATGATTTACGTTAAGGAAAGAGAAAGAAAAAAATTGGAACATTGAAAATTATAAATTTTCGCAAGTGTGCAAAACGGGGCGCACAAAACTTTTGCACCATCATCCACATTGTTGTGACTGGATAAAACCAGTGCTCGGTGAAGCATGAAATGATCTACACCATTGGTGTTTCATCTAAACTCAGCAAAAACTATTAAATAACATTGTGTCCAAATATCATCTTTAATGCTCTGAAAGTATTCAAATTACAATGATTTAAGTGGAAGGATTGAAACTAACAAAAATATTCCACCTTTATGACTAACAGTGTATGTTAATGCTCGATTCTCCTAATGTAAACAATTTCAAGACAAATGTTAATCCTCCCAGCCATGAGGTACACTACAGCTGGTGTATCTTTGGTACATCTTTTAGCAAGTTTGGTTCTCAAGGCATTTTTTTATTTCTCCCAATCATGTCATTTACCTTTAAACTTCATATTTCTGCAAAAAAGTCATTTTCACAAAATGTTGAGATACGAGCTTTTATAAGCCCATCGACAATATGTGGTCTAGTCAAATAGGATGGAGTTGCACAGGAGTCGCCTTGGGTTAACCCTGACGAACTGCTTGATCACCTCTGCCGTGTCTAGCTGTGCTGCATGTCTGAAGTGTACTGCCATTAAGGTGAGGCCCGCCAGTCTCTCCTCTGTCATGGTGGAACGGAGGTATGTCTTCACACGTCTGAGGGCACTGAATGAACGCTCAGCTTCGCAGGATCCGATTGGTGACGTGCAGCCAACTAAGATCAGTTCCCTGATGTTGGGGAAGACGTCACCATCAGCTAGTGGCAGGGTGTCGACCAGATTGTCAGGGACGTCACCTTTCTGACAGAGTGCCGTACAGAAACTCTTCCAGCGTACCAGCTCTCTCTGAAAGCACAAAATTAAAAAAAAAAAATACAGAAATAAACGTATATTAAAGCCACTGTATAACATTGTGGAATCCCCATTTAAAAAAGTATCAAACTTTGCTATCTGACACATATGTTAGTGTTAAATTGGACCAAGAATCACCCTAGAACACATAAATTTAGACAGTTCAGCTGTCACTAACAAATTGTGTACCGATTGAGAGCACATGATTTACCCGTCCGGGGTGGACTCAAAATCTACTACACAGCAGTCTATGGGGAAAACTGGAATGGTCTCTCAGTGGTTTTCACTGTTCAAATGCACTTAATGATCATTTTGAACTGCAATTTTTTCAGGGCTTCATTCTTAGACCTCATCTAAGACACTGGTAGCATGGGGAATCATGAAGTTCAGATTTTTTAACTGGAAACACTGTTATACAGTGCCTTTAAGATTCATTTTATACAATATCTGCACAATCTCCACCACCTTTTCACTGTTAAATGTAAAGTGTCATATCGTACCTTCAGGGCCAGGGGGAAATAGAGATCCTTCTCCCAGAAGAGCAGATCCTCAGCCAGTGACTCGGCATCCGCGAGCCCTACCATCACCAGAGGGACAAGTGACATGATTGACTTCAGTGCACGGTTGTCAGCCGAGAACCTGTCGCCCAGCTCCTGTAGAAAGCTGTCCATGAAAGGAATCCCAACAGTTCTCTTGTAGTACTCACTGCAAAATACGAACATTGCAAAGGCTTGAGACACTGGTGACACCATCAGAATATTGTCTCTGTTTAAGGCGCATTACAAGAAAGGTATAATGGTAGCTGTGTGGAAACTGTACGCTACATAAATAGCCCCGTCCCATTCATGCCATGATATGACTTTTAAATGAGCATTAATGTACTAACTGTTTGGTTTTTTTTTTATAACTAAAGCATACCATAATGCACCTCCATGCCAAATTTGAAGTTAATCCGAGAAGAAATGTGGCCAGTACAGCACTCACAATAAAATATATCTACCGCGGACTCAGCGGTGTGACGAGGCCAAATCCATAGTATCCCTCCAATTCCGAACTCTGTTCGGGAGATACAATAAAGTAATACAAACCTGGCTGTGTCAGCTGGAGTATTTGCACGGTGTGTCTGGTGCTTGGCTCTTCTAGGGACCGCGATCTCTCCCCCAACATCAGCAGCAATCCTCTCGGCCTCTGTACACCAGTTCCTCCAGACCGAGTCGAAGTCCGCTCTCATTCTTCTCACCTCATCAATAGCTGTGTCGATGAGGTTGTAGGCGGCAACCACATCAGCATCTCTCTTCTGGAGTTTGGTGCTCAGGCCTTTCACCGTATCCAGACCATTGACCAGGATGACCAGGGCTATGATGTTGCGGCCATTCCTGAGAGAGGCCATGAATCCCTGAGCCCTGGTACGGGTTTCAGCATCCCAATCCCACGATGACTCGATCTCTGCATATTCACCTGGTTGCACCATGGCGTGTACGCATGTGAATACGTACTCATACAGAGAACGGAATATTTCCAGACAGTCGTGCCTCTCTGTCCATCTCGTTTTGCAGAGCCCTTTGAGTTTTTGAACGCGGCTTTCTGGTGCATAGGTGCCGAGTATCGTTTCCAGGAAGCGTTGTCGTTTCGGAGACAGATGGAAGAAGAGATGGATCTCATTAATCACGTCGATCATGTTGCGTAGTACTTCTACTTTGCATGCTTTGCCAATGGCCAAGCTCAGAACATGTGAGCGGCAATGCGTGTACAGCGCCAGTGGGTTCTTCTCTTTGATCACGGCCTGAGCTCCTCTTTTGTCACTAGCCATTGCAGATGCTCCATCATATGACTGCCCACGCATATCCTGTACATCAAGGCCATGCTTGTCGAGGAGGCTTAAGATGGATTCTGCAATCCTCTTACCAGTCGCCCTCTGTAGAT
Organism: Diadema antillarum; assembly: GCF_040938485.1. Lineage (NCBI taxonomy): Eukaryota > Metazoa > Echinodermata > Echinoidea > Diadematoida > Diadematidae > Diadema > Diadema antillarum. Next base: position 116,398 of record NW_027272180.1, on the reverse strand, counting down.
GAAGAAAGTCCAGGAAGACCTCCCTGACGTGAGGCTTCGTATCAGTGACATCCACAAACCTCAAGCATAGTGACAGTACTTCTTGATTTCCGTGTGGATCGGTCACCTCATCAGCAATGACGCTGAAGTATTTCACGTGTTTCAGAGGTGCCAAGATGTTGTCACGCAGGCAGTCCGCAATGACAGTAATGATCTCATTCTGTATTGTTTTTGATGTGTACTGTTGGTTCTTCTTTCCCTCCTTCAAATGTTCCCGGAGGATCGGATCACATTTGGCAGCGTGCTCTAGAATTGCAGTGAAGACTCCTCGGTTGGTGAGCGGGTCTGCTGTTCTGTCATCTCTGTGACCACGTAACGGTAGGGCCTCCATGCCACACAGCTTGACGGTATTTACAATCACTGAGAGGATGTGCATGTTCTTACTGGAAAGCGCCTGGCCCTTTTTGTCAAGAATAGTGTCAATCCTGGCTTCTGGGTTGTTGTATGTTGCCAGAAAAGCCTTCCCTATCACCATTGCCTCATGGTGGTATTTGTATGCATCATGTAGTGTGAGAATGCCATCTTTGCCTTTGGCCTTGCTGAAATTCTTGAATGGGGTCTTCACCAGGGTTCCAAGCACTCCTTTGGCCAACTTGGCTTGGAACAAGACACAGTACTTGCAGTAGCCTCCACCTTGTGAATGGGAGTATGAAAGCCACTCATAGTCTTTGAGCCATGACTCTTGAAAGGTGAGCGGGACTCGCTTGCCCTTCTTTGTGACCTCATATGTTGCAAACTCTCGTCCTTGGTAGCTATGTGTTAAGTAGTGATAGCGATCACTGTCAGACGACTGCCCCGACACCAACAACCCAATGTCCCAGTGGTATGGTACCTCTGTTCTTGTAGTGCTGCTAGCCTGGGTTGGGTCACTCGGGGGTACTGAACCACTGTCTTGAAGCGTATTACTGTGATCAGTAACAGTGGGGGTGGTCCCATCACCAGGAATGTCCGAGTGCAGGTTATGTTCAGTTACAGTCGGCGCACATCTGCAAAGTACAAATAAACAGAAGACAGATCAGGCATTTAAGAAATTTTAAGAATATTATTAAAGGGGAACTCCAGAACAGGTTTAACCCTAGGTAGTAGTGGTAGTCCGCAAAGCGACATGACACAGCCGGGACGTTTCATTACTCTTTCGTTAAAGTATCTCGCATCTTTAGAAACTAAATTTGTCGCACCCGCGTATACTGTTCATAAACCACAAAACAAATCCATTAACCCGAAAATCGCTCAAAAATGTGATTTTGAGTACAAACTCAATGTAAATTGTTTTTACAATTTATAAAAATTCATATTTCAGTGCTAAATTTCAGTGCTAAAAACAACAAAAACAAAAGGTAAAAAACAAAGAAATACGTAAGAAATTCACAAAACAAAAAAACATAAAAAAATAATTTCAGTGCGGCAACTTTATTGTAACTGAGATAATTGATAGAAATGTTACAAAGTATATTTTGACCATAAAATAGCTTTCCATAACTTTGTATCAGAAATATTACAAGCGAAAATTTGATTTTATGAATAAATTTATTAAATTAATTAAAAATTAAAAATTCGATTTTTTTTTTATAAATATTTTACTCTTCTTACAGTTTACATCGGACTTTACGTGTGCAAATTTTTAACAGACTATTGGAGTTAACATACATTTGTAATTGTACATCTATTCAAAGAAGATTTAGGGAAGTCTCACTTTATCAAGCTGAAAATGACCTCTGTCATTTTTGTATACCACGGGTGTAGATCGGGGGGGGGGGGGGATGTGGGATATAATATCCCCCACATTTGGAGAGAGGGGGATGGCCTGTACAATCACCCCCCCCCCCACACACACACACACACACACTTTTCATGATAAAATGCTGATTTTGGGGGAGGGGGGGGATTTAGCTGTAAAACCCGATTAAAATGGTGTATGAGTGACTAATTTATGCCAAAAGTTCCTACCGTGGAGGGGGGACACTCCCTCCTACATCCTCCCCCGCTTGGTCACTTCGCTCTCTCGCAGTCATCCTCCCACTCCTCCAGACAAATCTACGCCACTGTTTACAAAGTGAATGGAAAATTTAAAACGGCCGGGGAATCGCTTAGTTTCGACTACTTCGTTCAAGGCAGCCACTCGTAGGGGAATTCCCTTACCATAGGGGAAAATGGACCTCCGTAGCTAGTAGGGGATACCTACGGGGAAAATGATCTTCCGTAGGGGAAAGTAGGGGGATTTGATGTTTCTGAAACTTTTCTTCAATTCTGTGGGCAAGTTTAAAAAATACCCCTCAATTCTCAAAGGGTTTCAAAGAATTTTCGCATTCTCCAGTGCGAACACACATTGAAAATTCCTTGGCAACTACCCGGGGGCAACTATCATTTACTACTTTAAGGTTATTTGTAGGGGAAAAGTGTTTTTTGTAGGGGAAAACTGGGTTTCGTAGGTGAAAAATGGGGTTTTAGGCAAGGGCGTAGGGGGAAAATGGTGTCCGTAGGGGAAAATACGCATGCGGCGTAGGGGAAATGAAAATTTTGAGTGGCAGCCCCGATTCCCTGCCTTCACAGTTGGGATCACTGACCTAAAACCATGGACGGGGGGCGTGCGTGCTGATTTGCGAACAAAAGTGATGCCACCGCCATGTTAGGACCATGACAACATGCGTTTCGCAGCACGCATGCGCCCATTGTCGGCGTTCATGGTCCGCCTATGGTGGCTGAAAAGCTGCTGCGACTGGCATCATCTTTCGCATACGCCACCTCCCGTCCATGCTTTTACTTTTAGGTCAGTGGTTGGGATATATAGTTTTGTAGAGTAACGTTAGAACTACAGGGCTGCCAAATCTCACTAAGAAGGAGACTCACTCATTTTGGGCCAGTTTCTCACTATAACATTTATTTCATTTGCATGCATTTCTGTTGATCTCACTCATTTTGATCCCTGTATTATATCATTGGCCTATGGGAATCTCACTCTCAACTAGTTTCCAATGTTGGCAGCCCTGCAGTAGGCCTAGGCTACAGTGCTATTGTACTAGTATTTTACCCAACACGCAGGTTCGAAATGCTTTCACTTCACCTTGCACGAGCGAATTACTTACGCACATCATAATACCGTTACGCACCTCATTTTGCATTCGCATTCGCCTGTCAAAATACAATTGAACAGTAATGTACTGTAGCCAGTGTAGGCTTACCTGAAAAAGTCTTTCACAGACGTTTGCTTTCTCTTTTTGGGGACGTGAATTTCCATGACAGACGGGTATTCTGTAAATCGCAAAGTTGATGAGCCGGCTGGGTCCCGGGAACATACGCTTGTCGATAGGCGATAGCGCTAGGGCTAGGCCGGCGTGTATGTAATGTGCAATACGTACACTGCATCAATACAATACGCGCGCGCACTGCATGCATCCGATGCAATACGCGCACCGTCATCAGTGCTACATGCTTGCGCCGCGCACTGCATCATAAATGGGTCTAGATACGTGATGGCGTTTTTCTGTGCGCATCACAGTGATGTGCATAGAAAAATTAACACATGTTCACTTGGTGGGGGGGGGGGGGGTTAAAACCTATTGCCCGAGGCTGAGCCTGAGACAGAGTGCTACAGGAACATATTGTATGCGTCTGGACATTATGGTGGCGTTTTCCTATGCACATTATATTTTTTACTTGGCAGCCCAAGGGGGGGGGGGGGTTTAAACCCCCTAAACCCCCCCCCCCCGTAGATCCGCCACTGATCTGATCGCTATCTCACACAATTCATCGGCTTTTGTATGTCAAGCTTTACAGCATGTGTGAATGAGAACATCAGCATCAACATCAACATTTTGCACACACATGTTAAATTATTCTTCACATTACATGCTCAATTATCTTTCAAAATCTGACTTGGAGCCTGTGCCATTTGGTTGGTACATGGTCTGTAAAACGTTAAGTGGTGCAAAACAAACACAAAATCTTTTTATTTACCAAGAAAAAACATGAAAATATACAAACGATATTTGTTATCAAAATTCAGAAGCGTTTTGAAAGTTTTGATCTGAATGATTTCTACTGTTTTTGCAAAAAAAAAAAAAAAAAAACACCTACTGTTCTGCTGTTTTTTTTGTTTTTTTTTTTTTATTTTATATAAATTTTAGTGCAATGAGATTTTTTACCAAGTCGGTGGACTGGGCATAACAAAGCAAGCCAGCTGCAAGTATGAAACTGTGGTCATGAAAGTGTAATATAAGGGGTTTGCATCTGGCATACTGTATGTGCCGTATATTTAGCGGGTCTAATTTTTTATGCCTCCGCCACGAAGTGGTGCCGGAGGCATTATGTTTTCGGGTTGTCCGTCTGTCCGTCCTTCCGTCCGTCCGTCAGGTCCGTCCTTCCGTCTGTCCGTCCGTCCTTCCGTCCGTCCGTAATGAATTCTGTGGACAAGGTAACTATCAAAACCTGTTGAGGTATCCTAATGAAACTTGGCATGTATGTGTATTAGGGGGTGAAGTTGTGCCTATCAACTTTTGGGTGCACATGCTGAAGGTCAAAGGTCAAAAGGTCAAGGTCAAATACATAAAATTTCATTATTTCCACCATATCTATTGAATGCCTGAAGATATTTTCTTGAAACTTAGTGTATGCATGTATTACCCAATTAAAATTCTCTGGTGATAGTTTGGGTCATGAGGTCAAAGGTCAAAGGTCAAAAGGTCAGGGTCAAATACAGAAAATTTCACTATTTCCACCATATCTATTGAATGCCTGAAGATATTTTCTTGAAACTTAGTGTATACATGTATTACCCAATTAAGATTCTCTGGTGAAAGTTTGGGTCATGAGGTCAAAGGTCAAAGGTCAAAAGGTCAAGTAAAAATATTAAAACTTCTTTTTTCTCCGTACCTTGGAAAATTGTTCAAGGTATCTTCATGGAACATAGTATATAATACATGTACTGACTGGAAGTGATTATCTAGAGAATGTAGGGTTCATGGGGTCAAAGGTCAGGGGTCAAAGGTAAAGTGCAACACTTCAAAATATTACTATTTCCCTCATATTTATGCAATGCCAGCAGGGTTATTTTTTTTTTTACATTTGGTGTATGCTTGTGTAACCTAATAGAAATTCTCTGGAAAGTTTTTTTTTCTTCTTTTTTTGCCTCAAAGGTCAAAAGATCAAAGATCAAGTGAAAGTGCTGAACTAACTTTTTCCTCCGTATCTCGGAAGTGGCTCAAGTTCTCTTGAAACTTAGTACATATTATGCATGTTCTACCTGAAAGTGATTATCTTATGAATTTTAGGGTCAAGGGCCAGATGAAAATGGTAACAATTTACTATTCTATTCAGAAATTGCACTTTTTCTCCACACCTGTACCTTGAAAATTACTCAATGCCTACATGTATGAATGGGTCAAAGTCAAGTTAAAGTCCTTAAATCCCTAGATACATGCTCTCCTATTCACCCAATTAAACCTAGGTCAAGGAAGGTGAACATTCAACACATTTGTGACAAACTTGTCATTTCAATATTTTGCCAATTTTGTGAAAATGTAATCACACATTGTCCACATGTACTATCTACACCTATTAGGAAAATCATTCATTATGGCGGAGGCATACCAGTCGCCAAAGCAACATTTCTAGTTATGTATTGGGACTTCCCGTCAATTTCGCAAGTGGTTAAATTTGCGATTGTGGAGTACAGTACAGGACTAAACACAGAATGTATGCATGCACGTCACACTCGTGTCAGGATCAGAGCTCATATTTTCACATGTTTTTAAATCTGTGAATAGCACCCGACTTGCGAAAATCATGAAAATAAAACCCCCCGAAATATTTGGCTAAAATACACTATACTGATGTCCCAACTGCCCCTTGAAGTATTGATTAGAAAAGCTGAGACATAAAATTCTCTGATGTTAGTCATTATCAGTTCTTTCCCCAGACATTTGTCTTTTCCTGTCATCCCAGGAAAGAGCTGGGAGGGGGGGGGGGGACATGAACAGAGGGAAAGAAGCGATTCAAAGAGGAAAGATTCCTCCTCCTCCTCTTCAGACTCAAGACGCTGCATCCTGTTCCTATCATCTATTCTCAAATCTTTCTATATATCTGGAGACAGCACGGTCTTCAGAGAGAGGATGTGAATAAGTGTTTGCGAATGTCCTGCCATTTGATGCTGATCAGCACTGTAATTGGTAAGGCAGTACACATTTGATGGCTACATCAAACAGCTCTTGCTGAATTTGGTTGACATTCCATGGTTTAGCTTGCCTCAGTTGCTCACACATCCTGGCTATCTGGCCATACAGAATGACTGTATAACTTATAAGGGAAAAAAAAAAACAAACTAAGTAACACATAAGACCATCCAAACACAAAGCACTTTGAAGTAGATCATCATCTTTGTAAGAATGATTTGGTAATACATTAAAATCATGTGCTTTTTGATGACATTCTTTTACAGGTTTGTGTTTTAAATATGTTATGCAGTGTTACTATTGAAGGGAAAGACATCAAACTTACAGTTATGGGATTTAACATGTTTTTTTTTTTTTTTTTTTTTTTGACAAAGTACATTGTGCGTACCACGATTTTTCCTGTGTTGTGTATGGTACGATTTTGGTCTATATTTTATGTCAGGAGTACGGTAATCTATATGGTTATTAAAGGCATTTTTCTTTGCACATTTCCTATTTTTGATAAATTTTGATAAATGTTTTTCTTTTTCAGAGATTATTACCGAATCAGGGTTTATGTAATTGTCCCGGCAAAAGTTTTATTTGTTTGAAGATAGACTGGGGTTTTTGAGGTGTGTTCTGTAATCTACAATGCGTGGATTATTTGCAGTAAATAATATTTGATATATATTGCCTGTGGTATATCATAAGACTTTATACTCATTTCAAATATAATTTATTACATCTCTCATTTATATTGTTTTGCTCTGTATTTTCTCATATAATTCCAAATGTATCAGTTCTTTCAAGTATAAATCATTGATTTTATACAATATGATTCCAGTTGGTTCAGATTTGTATAAGATATTTCCCAGAAAATTTCATTTTTACTATTATTATTTATAATAATTAATTATTTTCATACTTTGGGAAGCAGAAAATTGTTAATAATCAATTATATTTCAGTTATATTAAAATTCTTCATAATTATATGCTCTTTAGATAGAAAAATGAAAGTAAACAGATGCTAGGATTCGTGCACGTGTTGTATTCACACTTGATTGTTTCCGTTCAGCTTTGTTCCTGATCTTTGAAGTCTAGTCGTCGTACAAGCCATTCCTTAATATACTGATGTTTTCATGCTTACTGTTGTTCTTCTGTGAGGTTAAGGAGAGGTGTAAAGGAAATTTTAAAGTGTGAGTTGTGTTTGTAAGATGCTGAAGTTATAGAACAGACTATTCTTTGCCTGCGTTACGTTTGTATAGCAGGCAAATGTTGTTTGTTCGTTAATGTATTCATGCTTACGCATTCAGTCGGAGCCAGAGAATCCAACGTATGAATGGTCCGGAATGCCACAGATGGCTTGTTAGAGTAAGGTTTTCAATGTTGGGCATATAATAGTGGCGTTAACGTGCGCTAGTAAATCATTCTAGCTTGCATCTTCACCACGACCAGTTTAATTTATTTGTAATAATTTGGTATTAATGTATGCTCCTTAATGAGCCACAAGGTTTTCCAGAGTTTTTAGGTCATTGAGTTTTATCTCTGGTTTTTAACCCCGGGCTTATTAGGGGTTTATTATCGCAAATACTCAGTTGTGCCATATTACATGTTGAAAGCGAACATAATTGCATTGTGTCATTATATGCATATATACTGACAATAAACGGCCTGCTCTAATCGTCGTGCAAGCCATTCAAACCAATTTATATATTCAAGCCATTTTTTGAAAAAGCCAAGATGTCTGCTGAAGAATGTTCACATGCTGGTACTGAACATGAACTTGTTTATGGTAAATAGGTGATTGAGTGCGTGCTTGTAACTGACTGAGTGTGCATTGCTAAAGTATGCAATTGTGACTTCATTGAGCATGATTACAGCAAGCCCACATTCTCTGAGCGGTCATTAGTATACGGTCAGTGTTAGAAACTCATGCCCGCTGTGTATTTTAGGCAAAATGAAAGACAGGTTACTGTAAAACACGATATATTCGCGGCATGAATTTTTCGCGAATTGGAGCCGACGGGCTTTCTCACAGCATGAAATTGTCGCAAATTGCCACTGGCATCCAATGCATATTGTGTAGATACATGTACATTGTAAGAACTTTCACGTGCATAATCTTGTGTACGTGATTGCTCTCAGCCAGTCATTTGATGAGGATCTTTTAAACCGTTTTATAAAAAGTTTTAAAGTGATGAAGTAATGAGAATGTGACTGAGCCGTAGCTTGCTGTGTAACCTGTAACAGTATAGCCTGTGAATATTCCAGTATGGTACTGGAAATGGTAAAGGGTGCAGACTATTGTGCATAACCAAGTTCAGTTCACCAGCTGAGAAGTTCATTAACCTGTAGTTCACAGACAGGAAGTAACTAATTTGTGTGGTTATCCCAATGTGATAATAGGGAGTTGAGGACAAATAGAGAGAGAGAGATAAGCACTTCCCGTATCTGTGTAAGAGAGATAGAAGTAATGTTTTACACATTAACTGTAGGGATAACAAGTCAAGGCAGATAAAGAGTGGCCTGTGCTATTGATAAAGTATTGGTCACAATCCCTACGTCACACTGGTCCTAACACCGCAGGACTTTCCCCCTCCAATACCGTCATGAGGATGCTCACTGGGATCCCCCCCCCCCCCACCTTTCCTGCAAAGTAACTCAGGTCCAGGGACAGAATTATGAAGGGAGAGTGACGTAGGGCCATAATTGATAGCGCCCAGTTGTATTCTTCATATTGTGCTCATGCACAAAGTTTTGTTTCAAGTGTTCGGGCCACTACTGCTCAGGGACAGTCCAGACACCAGTGTGGACGGTCAGTGGTAAAAGAGGATGAGATCTCTTGTGACACTCTGAACGATGGGGGGAGTCCAGTGTGAAGGGAGTGGGAGGCAGAGATGTTCTGATCTGTCAAGTTTTTACTCTGGGTTCAGTACCCACATGACATGAGGCAATCAATAAGACTCAGGAAAACCACTTCCTCTGTGATAGGAGATGCTGCCCATGGCTTGCCAAGATTCAGATGGTGGTAGGATAAACCTGTGGTCACTACTTGTTAGATAGTGCAAGTTGATAATAGCATGGACATACGTTTTGTACGTAGTGTTAATGAAGTACCTTTAGCCCGTTGAGGACAAGTCTTGAGTATACTCAGGCAGTGTCTATGGGAAATGTGTGTTGTAGCAAAATCAACCTGTCCTCAACGGGTTAAGCCAGAATACAAACTCCTTTGATGGCTCATTAATTTCTTGAGGCTTCTCAGCAATTAACAATGAAATTCAAACTGAATTCTTTTCAGAGTCGATTACATTTAAAGAGAACAAGAATCCGATGCTGATTCCTACTCGGGTTTAAACCAACAACATTGAAAAGCTGGTCACCAAAATGCTTGCTGCCTGGTGGTCAATACTTTCATCTTCTCTCTATTGAAGGATTCAATCTTGATATTATCAGTACAGGGGTCAACAGGGCTGTGCTCACACACTAGAATGTAAAGATTTTTTTGATGGCTTTTTGCAAATAACCAGTAATTCTTATATGTGGACACAAAAATCACTATTAAATCATCATGATTTGCATCACAATGCTAAAATGAGTCCATCTTGATTTTTTTTCTTTTTTTTTTTAGGGAAGCCCTCATAATGATATGTCTCATGCAGTGTATGTTATGGCGCACAGAGTTTGTTTTTTTTTTTTACTCCCATGATGCAACTCGCTGCACTAGATCCAGGGTGAGGATGCCTAGGGTCATGCTACGTAACGTTCATCACTTTGGCACGTGCAGTTTTTTTATAGATTTAAAGTTGTTTGCTTTCAGCCAAATGAATCTCTCTGGCCTTATGTAAATGGCAGGGAATATGATCAATTTTGGCGTGACGATCAGAAACGTGATAGCTATTGTGTATGAAAGGACCTTTTGGACATCGACTGAGCCTGAGCCTCTCCTCTCCTGACCCCCGTGATACCTGATGACATTGATGCTGCTTTTTTTTTTTTACGTTGTGCAAATGAGGCACTGAAAATTATGATTTGAAAAAAAAGAAAAAGCTAATTAGTCCTTCCCTTTTCCACTGTCAGGACTGAAATTGTTTTGTGGTATCAAACTCGCAACTTTGATAATTTTGGCTCAACTTGTCAGTAATGTCATGGGATGTGTACTGAAAATACTGTATTAATTGAAATGGCAAATCTTTGTGTCTGATGCATCTAGATGTGATCATATCACCATTATCACTGCAGAAAGTAGTCATGGTATGGCATAGTAAACATTTACTGAATTTTGTAAGGGAAACTGCTGTATGATATATCATTAGAAGCTGCAAGGGACTCATTCCTGGTTACTTTGCAATATTAAGAGGGAAAGATAGAGTAAAAAAGTAGAATGTAGGAACTGTGATTTATTGTTGCCTGATAGATGTAATACTATTCTAGTGCATCAGCACTTTTTTTTTGTATTACTTACATAGTAAGTTTTATCCATCTTGTTCCATATATGGCATACATGTATGTATTTCCCTTATTTTTTTGGGGCAAAAATACCAAAGTAGTTAGCTTGTGACCACGTTTGTCTATATGCACAATATATTCATGGTCTGTGTAAAGTCATCTTTTTTTTAAAGCAATGCTCTTTGATGTGCATTCAGTGTTGCGATGGTTGCTTGAGATCAGACATCTCTCTACTGATGATTATTGTTGAACTTAGACTGTGTACAGGGGAAGAATGAGATCGTTTTTCCTGCTGTCTACTCAAGACAAGAACTTACTTTGAAAGAGCATTATGCCCTTTCAAAAATAATGCCTTTAATGAAAGTTGCCAATTGCTTTAAATTTTGCTCGTGGTAAATTTCAGTGAATCTGTCATACTCTTTTGCAGGTGAGCAGGTTTTTTGCATAAATTTTCGTGTACCTAAGAGTATTCCCATGTTATCATTTCTGAGATACTGGTAGTTTTGTTTAGCATAAAATGTGTGAAATTTACAAACTTAGCATTTCCACTCTTGCGGTCAGCTGCCTTAAAGAAGAAATCCACCCCCAAAATGAATAAACTTCAAAAGAAAGAGAAAATATTCTCTACAGAATGACACCAATGATGTTAGACAAAAAAAAAGAAAATCACATTTTCTTTTGATACTCGCACACATTATGAATGCCATAGCGTTTGTAAAGCCTAGTTTCACTGCAGAATAGAATGAGGTTAAGTTTTTTTGAGACAGAATTTTTGAGTCACTTTGTACAATGTATGTACAACTCAGCAAAAAAAGAAAGTAAACACTTTTTCAAGTTTATATTTCTCATAGAACATTTGAGTGAAAGTTAATGTATTATATACCATTTGAAAGGTAATTTGATTGGCTATCAACCTGGTAGGCCAATAAAAAGGGAAACTTTACGCATGAGTGAACGCCATTGTTTTTCTCTTCCAAAGCACAAAAGTAAAAATTGCCAAAATGAAAAAGTTGTCATTCATGCGTAAGTGCTCTCCATTTAACAATAAGAACAAAAGACAAATTTAACGCAACAAAGAACATGAATTAAGTTGCAAAAATTAACCTATGATCTTAATAATATCTTTGAAGCCCAAAGGATCAATAAAGGCTAAAAGATGATGGAGGAAAATAAAGAATTTTCTGTCAAATCCAAATTCAAATGAAATGAGAGAAGAAGCAATATTAATAAAAATGAAAGGAATTTGAATTGATTTCTAAGATTTCATTCTTGAATACTGTAAAACAAGGAATTTTCGCGTGCACTTTAATTTCGCAAATTTCGCGAGCGCCAAGATTCGCGAAATTAAATTGCACGCGAAGTTCTTGTTTACACTATATGCATTGAACGCCATTGGCACTTCACGAAATTTTCATGCCACGAAAAAGGCTGTCAGCTCCAATTCGCGAAAATTTCATGCCGCGAATATATCATGTTTTACAGTATGTCTCATGAATTCTTAGATTATTATTTAAATTACAAGAATTAAGTAAAGATATTCTGTTCATTTAATCATCTTTGTGCCCTTAATCCCTATGTCATGTGAAATTCAAGTTGATATTAATTCTTATTTTCCCTTTTTAGTTTCCGACTTTGATTTTGTTTGAGGTTATAAAGAGATAGATACAACAAAAAACTTACTTTTGCTATTTTACTCATGTCTCATTGTGTTAGACTGATCATTTGTTATCATTGCTCTCTTAAAGGGCATTTGCAAACGAAAGAGAACATGTCAATTTTTGCAATTTTTACTTTTGTGCCTTAGAGGACAAAAACGAATGTGTGCACTCATGCGTAAAGTTTCCCTTACTATTGACCCACTAGGTTGATAGCCAATTAAATTATCTTCAATATGGTATGTGATACAGTGATTTATGTCAAAATCTTCTAAGAAAAATATGAACTTGAAAAAGTGTTAACTTTCTTTTTTTGCTGAGTGTAGAAAGGTTTTGATGGGTTGAATAGCAAAGCAAGACATTCAGATTTAGTATGCTTTGAGTTAAAAACAAGCAATCATCATCATTCCCCACAATACACACGGCAATAGTTCATGGCTTCATTCCCAAATTCACCATAAGTTACACATTTATTGAAGATTTCCTACATCACAGGTGTAGTATACACTTTTTTAAGTGTGTTCGGTTGGAGTTGACAAGAAAAATCATGCTCTCCCCTTCCAGCTCAGCTGTGCATCCTTGTCCAGCAAGCTGAAGGGTCCACATGCCTCCAATCAGACTCTGAGAGAACTGTGTGCCCGTGATAGGAGTCATCACACTCTTGCCTGCACAGGGATTAAAGCCACTGTAATTTGTTCCAGAATTAGCAAGCTACTTTGGTAAGCAAATCTAATTCTGAGCCACTTGCATAGTTCTCGCCAGTAGCCTGATGAGCAGGAAGTGGCCAACGTTCTCCATGACATGTGCGGATCCACTGTAAATCAGCTACAGACATGTGGGACTCGCCAAGGAAATTCTGGTTCCATTCCTATTAGAATGAAGTATCTTTTTTCTTTTGATATCGCATAATGAAATTGACCACCGCTGAGAGTGACTCAACCCTTCTTATTGGCCCAACTATTTATCTACAGAAGAAGGGACAACCCACCTGACTTCAGGTCAATTAAGGACGCTGTGATAAAGACAAAGACTGAAACCCATGGGTTGTCTTCTCCTACTTACAGTATAATGCAGTTTAGGTTTGCAAGGTTAGCCAAGGATGACTGAATGAGGCTCTGAATGTGCACTGTACTACACTCATTGCTGACACTCATGAGGAGCCCACCAGTATAGTTCTCTCAGTCTCAGAAATTTGTGTTTACATTGTATTTACTTGCATACAATGTACATCTCATTTGAATGTGGAGTAACATCAGATGTGGCTGCCTTCATTTGTGTATTGTTTTTACAGCTCAATTAAAATCCCACTTTGGATGTGTTTCTTCTTTTTTATCATTGTCAAGTTGTCCTACTAGAGGATGAAGTGCTCTCATGCAAAAACCTCCATTTCCACAAGATTTCTTGAGCTTATGGCATTCATTATTTGTTGATGTACCAATGTATTTGATATTGAATGCTACCTGTTTAAATAATTCAGTATCCACTAGTGAGGCCAAACATACAATATGCCAATACATATGCATGGATATATACACACACATGGTTGAAAGTCTTGTAATGTGTCTAAAATAAACTATAAAGAGTAAATGCCTTTTTTTTTGGCTGCTGGCTCTCGGCCAGGAGAGCTTTGGTAAACAACAAAGTAAAATTTTACAGAGTTCTACCCCAAGTGTCGGAAAAATCTGAAGAAAAAAAAATCATGGTCATGTTTTACGAGAGTGTTTGTGAAAATTGTGTTGTAGAAACATAGGGAAAAGTTTCTAGTACATATCATGCATTTTATGTTTTAACTGCCTTATCCAACTATTGTTCTAAAGTGATTGTTGTGTGCCCGAGATTGCATTTTGAAAGTTTGATTTGTCAGAAGGATAAATGATCCAATGATGTTTTATTCATCACAGTATTATTTTAATTTCTGTGGTGTGGATCAAACTCTATTTTTCACCCTTGTTTTAAGGTGGAACTCCAGCTATGTGGCATAATGCTGTGCATTTTATTTTAAGCACCTATAAACAAAGACATGCTTTCTTTCAGTATTGTTCTGCTACAACACGAAGTTCTTTTTTTTTTCTTTTTTTTTACATTGATGTAATGCACATACGTCCCTATGGGATGCATAATACAATGTATGTAGGTAGTGTCTTGCTCTGTGCCATCATGGAAGGGAGGGGAGTGGGCAGAGAAAGTGAGAGAGGCAGCAAGTTTGAGGGTGGGAAGGATGTGAAATGTCGTCATTCAGGGCTTCCATCTATTTGTGGCTGCAAGAATTGTGCTGCAGAACGTATGTGCTGTGAGACATACAGTGTACAAAGATTGTAGATGTGCGTATGTAGACAGCGGATCATAATTTTTGTGTGGTCTTGACACCAGCACTCCTGGTCTATTTTGATCTGAGCCAATTATGAAAGCGTACTGCGCATGATGTGCAGGTCTCCATCCATGAGACGGATAATTTGTGCACAAGTGTACAAAGCTAGACAAGATGTTGCATAATCAGAATTTACTTCTACCACTGGTTCTATTGGATTTAAATCTTCAGGTGCTATTGGATTGGAATCTTTCTGCTGTCATCTCCTTTTCTTTGTCACCAGGAATTTATTTGTATCATGGACTAGCATGTGCAGTAATGGATTGATGCCTTGTAGCCTGCCCTTCTGTCTGTCTGTCTGTCTGTCTGTTTGACAGGCCAATAAATCCTGGCCATGCCCCACAATGGATAAGAAGCAGGTTATTTTTTGTTTTTCTGTTTTGGGGGTCATTCTATCTGAAGGTCTAATCAAAGTTGTACTTTTGAGTGATTTCTGGAGCATTTTTTGTAGTTGAACTTGAGTGAATTGTATAGTGTGTGTTGTATAATGTATGCTCATCCTACAAATTGTATAAAAAAGAGAACTTGGAAACATGTTTAACTGAATGAACCAACAGACTGTATAGCATATAACCAAAAAGCTATATATGTAGGGATACTTTTTTTCCCTAAGGTTGATGAAATGTGCCATTATTTATTTCAATTAAGCATTATACATCTGTATTACAAGTTTATGAAAGCAAAACATGCTGTTGAAAATCCATAAAATCTTGGCTGTGATGAGCGAATACAGGCACACTAGTTTGAGCTTGTCAGTGATAATTACCCGGGGTAGCTTATTGTATGGAGTGGGATGAATCACTTTCTTATCACTTTTGTTTTGGACAATTGTATCTAACTCCTTAGTCATCTCAATTGATTAGTTTAGAAACTGTATAGTGAAAAAAAGTGCTCAACTGAAAAAAAAAAAAGACCTGTAAGAAATGCCAGCATCAGTGCCTGTTAGACAAAGTCGATCTTTAAGTTGTGATTACATGTACTTCCAAGTTGACTTTAAATGTGATGTTTCTATCATGGGCAGTAAAGTACTGTATGCAGTGCAGGTATTCCAACACCCAGTGTAGCACCCTGTTGTGGGCTATGTACAGCATCTGACTCATGCAGCTTCTGGAGTGACTCATAAAGATTCTCTGAAGTCTTGACTTGATATTACATATGTATGAGTGTGGTTCTTGTGGATGGGCAAATATTGGCATTCTTGATTTGCTTTTTCCCCCCATCTTGCTACTCAGAAAACATGGTGGGTTTGTCTTGCGGTACAATCTGGTCTGTAAAGGGAGGTTCTTTTGATCTCATGCAACAGTTCATCTTTTGTAGTTTTGTTATTGAGTACGAAACCTCTAGCAAAAGAATGAAAAAGTAAATAAAGTTGTATTGAACGGAAACACTCTTTACCAATATGTTGTGATGCATAAGTAAACAGACAGTGATAATGGTTGGCGTTGAGTATTCATATGAATCATGTTTTCCCATATTAATGGTCACCATTGGATAGTCTTTAGCCCCTAGTTTGTTAAAGTAGCCTTTATACAGTAGGTATTTGCTACTTGATCAACATTACAGAGGAGGATACCAGTCCTTGCTTGTTTTGTATAAAGTTAAGAGTTGCTGGTTGACTTCTTTGAGTCAGCTACAGGCATAATGCAGTTAGAAACAGTTCATGTCAATAGAGGTGGGCTATAGAGGGTCAATTTTAGGTCATATTTTCAGAACATGCTCATCACACCTTAGTTTGATGACTTTTTGCCTACTGACACCATTTTTGAAAAAAAGAACGATAAAAATGCAAAATGCGGGGTGCCCTGGCCGAAATCGTAAAAAATCCAAGATGGCCGCCGTTTTGGCTTTAAAAAGACATTTTTGGCTATAACTCGGCTATTTTTTGGTCTATTGTGATGGTTTTGGTGTCTAACCCCATGTTTTAGGGGTCAAGGAAATGGATTATCATGATAATTTTAGTGAAAAACCTAAGCTTCTACATGAAACTAACCTTTTTCCCATATTTAGGGTTGAATTTCCTTCTCCTTTACCCCTACCCCAATCGCCATTTTTTGCCTTTCCCCCCCCCCCTTTTTTTAAAGTCATGTTAACTACCATACTTTTAATAACAAGTTCTAGCAATCCATTTTTTTTTCTACCGACAATACAGCAAGAAATATACAAATAACTTACGGTATACATGTATGTGTCATGCCAATACTGATATGTGGCTGGTGCATTCAGAATGCATGGTAACTGTGGAACCAGTATTAGATACTGTATCTGCTTTATAGTGTCCATTAACATTTTGGTCCTAAGACCTTTAACAATATATATAAATAATAACAAATAACTCATTATATATGGTTTACATATGTGTCATGCACATATCGGTATATAATATAGTGTGGCTTGTGCATTCAGGATGCATGGTACATTGTAACAGAAGCCAGTGCTTATACTGTATCTGCTTTGTAGTGCTGATAAACATTTGGTATTCAGACCTGTAGTGCATGACACATATGTAAACCATGTATAATGTAAGTTATTTGTATTTCTTGCTGTATTGTTGCAAGAAAACACCATATTGATAGCTAGAACTTGCTATTAAGAGTATGAAAGTAGTTAACATGACTTGAAAAAAATATGGAAAAAAGTGCAAAAAATGGCGGTTGGGGTAGGGGTAAAGGAGAAGGAATATTTATTATCATATCTATTTATTTATATTGTTAAAGGTCTTAGGACCAAAATGTTAATGGACACTGTAAAGCAGATACAGTACAGTACTGGTTCCACAGTTATCATGCATTCTGAATGCACCAGCCACATGACCAGTATTGGCATGACACGTACATGTATACCGTAAGTTATTTGTATATTTCTTGCTGTATTGTCGGTAGTAAAAAAAAAAAACAGATTGCTAGAACTTGTTATTATGAGTATGGTAGTTAACATGACTTGAAAAAAATACGGAAAAAAGTGCAAAAAATGGCGGTTGGGGTAGGGGTAAAGGAGAAGGAAATTTAACCCTAAATATGGGTAAAAGGTTAGTTTCATGTACATAGAAGCTTAGGTTTTACACTAAAACTATCATGATAATCCATTTCTTTGACCCCTAAAACATGGGGTTAGACACCAAAATCATCACAATAGACCAAAAAATAGCCGAGTTATGGCCAAAAATGTCTTTTTAAAGCCGAAACGGCGGCCATCTTGGATTTTTTACGATTTCGGCCGGGGCACCCTGGATTTTGCATTTTTTTTCGTTCTTTTTTTCAAAAATGGTGTCAGTAGGCAAAAAGTCATCAAACTAAGGTGTGATGAGCATGTTCTGAAAATGTCACCCTCTATAGCCCACCTCTAATGTCAATGTTAGAGTGTTGTTTTTTTTAAATAAATGAAAACATAATAATACAAGAGATTTATATTGCTGGAAATATTTTTGATAGTCAAACTCCATATATATTTTTGATCTGGTATTTGATACAAGTGTACTTGTATGTTACTGTAATTTGTAATTTGAGAGCTTGTTATAGTTACAGCATTTCTTATAATGCATTTACAATTTAGCTTGAAAGATGGCATTGTTTTGATATCTTGAAATACATTTTAATGTAAATGACCATTAAATACACATTATCAATTTGCCATAATGATGGGAACAAACTAAGGCAACCATTCCTGGAAATGAATCCTTTTTTCAATACTTAATATTTGCAACTAAAAAAAAAAAAAGAATTAACTATTTTTTCAAAGATATTTCCTTCATAGTATTATAATTGCTTGTGTTATTTAACATTGGTATAGCTATCTACATTTGTGAAAACATTAACTTACTACTGGTGTTCTTTTTTTTTCAAAAAGAAAGAAAGCGGATAGCACAATGTGTGCTTTGTTGATGTAAATCAAGTAGAAAATAAAGGAGAGCAGCAAATGAGAAAAAGGGATTTGATGAAAGTCATATCTCATACGTAGTGGTACTGTAGAAGCTTCTACCATATTCACAATGGTTCTATGGAAGATGGGCAAATTTCTTCTCTCTTAATGTTATGTCAGTTTGTAAAATCATTGGCATGAACACGTTAAAAGTCCAGTTATTTTTGTTCTTAAATTTTAATGATGAAAAAATAAACAGCCCGTAATTGTATATTTGACTATCATTAAGTGGGAACATCATCCCTTTTTGCATGTTCTGAAGAAAAAGAAATCTTGTAGTACATTGAGTGCAATGCTCTGTAGTGAACAGATGGTTGATGATGCAACATTTCCCCTCCTTTTTTCTTTGCTTACTACAGCATACAGCATGAAGTTCCATCTCAGCAAGTGCTGTCCAACAACACAGATGACCCGTGACACCTGGAAGGCATAACTCAGCTTGTCATAATCAGTTGGGGGCTCACCAGACAAAGGGTATTCTTCCATGGACCCCTCTGTCATATCTTCGTCATCTTCAGATTACTCGTACCAGGCTCCAATGGATATCTCCAATGACACCATCGGTCCCATCTTTCCCTCCTCCTTCTCCCCCACCCTCCCACCTCCTGAATGTGGAGTGATGAACTACCACTACAATGTACCTACAGCAATTGTGTGTGGCATCAGCTTCATCTTTGGAATTATCTTTAATTTCTTTGGTAAGTGGTTCTTTTTGTGCAATATTTTAATGTCTTCAGCATTATATGTGAAAGATAACTGCATGGTTGAACATTTTCAAATACGGGTAAGGTGCAGATATCAATGAAAGTGCACATTACAGTGTTATTGAAATAAACATATAAAATTCGCTTTTCTAGCATAATGAAAGAGCACTCGACTAACCGCTTTCAGAAAGCAGGGGGAATAATTGCTACCCTTAACTGAATGTCACAAGTTGATGGAATGTGTAATTTTCATGAAAAAGGAATTTTTGTGGAAGTCTTTTATATTTTCTGTTGTCCACACATACGTCATAACCTAGCTAGTAGTCTCCTCATCCAGCAGTTCCAACACCAAAATTTTAACAATTCTTAACTTTTGCATCAATTGTCTGATTTTCCTCAAACTTTCACTGATATGTTCTACTAATGTTGCTGCTTTCACTCAATCCACATTTCTCTTTGGGTTTGGGTTTCCTTTAAGTGGTTCCTGATTAGCGGGTGAGCACTGTACTGAAATAATGTGCATGCAGGAAGTATCACTGTGTGGGTAATATTAAAATAACTCACAGGAGAGAGAGGAAAGAAAGTGGCAGAGTGATTGGTTAGATCAGAAATCTAGAGGGGCTCAGCAACTGCCATGTGCCTTTGCAAGCAAACTGCCTCCAGCTATGAAGAAAACTTGAAGAGGGACTGACCCCAGTGCATTTTATTTCCAGCAATGCAGTTTGGACTTTAATAGTGAGCATGTTCGTTAGTTTATTCTAAACTATGACCTGCTGATATTGATTTTTATATTCCACATACTAAGAAGGTTGCAATAGGATTGGTCCAGAGCTGATCACGTGATGAAGCGTAGTTTTGCCCATCACATCACCTGGGAAGAAAAGTTCGTTACACTCTATGTTGATAGTCCCTGTTGTTTCGCTGATCTCCACACAGCCCACACAGTCCTAATGCAAGATGAGTACGCGCGAAATAAAAGTGCGTTGCACTGTGGACTATCATGTGACCTAGGTCACTTGATAGTACACAGTGCAACGCACTTTCACTTCGGTGCCGCGCGGTGCGCGCAGCAAATTCATTGTTTTGTCATCTACTCTACGCGCACACGTAGCCAAAAAACCTAAAGACAGCTAAAACGTTTTCAGATGTGGAATAAAACCGGAATTTCTAGGACCCTAGATGTGGAATATAAAGCAAATAATCAACTTTTAGTTTCAGGCAATGAGACAAACTATCACGTCCTCAGCGATCTGAATGTGTATGCTATCTTTCCTCAGCTGCGCTTCGGAAAGATAGCTACATCCAGATCGCCTCGGAAGTGATAGTTTGTCCCATCACCTTCACCAACGTTGATTATTTGCTTACTATACATGTAGACATTGAAAATGATAGGTCTAGACCATTAATTGAATATCACAAAGTTAACATTTTCAATGAAATTTTCCCAGGCAGTGAGTTTTATATGGCTCGTGTACGAGAGATTGCAGTATCCAGGACTCTGCTGTGAATGTATCAAGGATGTGCACATCCTTTTGGACATAGGGCATTGATCCTTAAACATTAAGATTTGTAACGAGAAAGTTATCAATGTTTACTGTATGTTGTGTCACACCAATACAAGTGACCATATCTGTCTTCTGTAAGTAAAATCATGATAGTGTCTAGTTTTCACTTGGTCAACCCTTTGAAAAAGTGCTCCAGGCTTTGATAGTGTGCCACTCCTCAGTGTTTAAATCCCACATGTATTTGATAGCAGCTATCAGCAGGCAGAGCCGGCTTCCTGGTACATACTCCATCCCGTCAGTAGGACGCAACCTGTCTCGGTGATTTAGTTCACTTTCCTGCACATTACCTGTTTGTGCTCTAGCTTCTAGTCTACCTGTGACTCATCAGCTATTGTACAATGTACATGCATGGCTCTCGCCAGTGCCATTTTGTTCAGACTGAGTGGATTCCATCCAGACATTTCCATAGATCAGACATCTCTGCTACACTAATGCATAATACTTACAGAATATGTGATCCATCCCACTTATCCTGGCTGTGTAATTCTTTGGGTTTTTTTTTTTCTTTAATATATCTCCAAAGTGATTCTGTAGATTTCCATGGTAGATACATGGTATGCTGAATAAAGGTGAAGCTTGGTTTTAAACAGCACCATATGGTAAATACTCGGATCACCTAAAAATATGATCTCAAGAAAAGATGCTGAAGAAAAAAGATAATATGATGGCTCATCCCATGCAACTTCATAGATTCAAGCAGTTTGAGAACAATTCACATAGGACACAGAGTTCATTTTTACTTATTTGAAAGGAAGACATTGGGCAATATGTCTCTTTTAGCCAAAAAAAGGAAAGGGAAAAAAAAGAGTTGCCCTTACTTTGGTGGCACTATAATGACAGTATGATTTAGTGCCCAGTGCATTGTGCAAATATGTTACCATGAAATGCATACATACAACATCACATACAAGTTTTAGCTCTTTTGCTCTTGACTCAGTTTCAATGTTTTAATCAACTAGTAATACACCATACTTGTACTTGTGCAGGTAATTGTAGACAAAGGCAGCCGAGGTTCATAGTATAACAAATGAAATAATGTACTGTAACTCATACTATGCAGTAAACGAAGGCAGCCTAGGTTTATAGTATAACAAATGAAATAATGTAACTCAGACTATGCGGGGAATAATTTCTTCTTCTTGAAATTGAATAGCACTTTTTAGTTGATAGACATACTTTATATTTTGAACAAAATGGTATACAGTTCCACGCAGTGAAATTGCTACCCAAGTAACATTTTGTATAGCAGTCATATCCAATCTCATCGCCATATGCAATACCAGGAAAATTGTTCCGTGCTATGTTACAGTTATCATGTCTCTCAGCCATTAGTACAGTGCTGTTGGCCACTTTCATTGTGCTATTGATAGATACACATTGTCTTAAAGTACTAAGTAGTCTTGGAAACACACAGTAGACTTGCCTTGTTGGTTCTTCTTGGTGACTCATGATTCTTTCTAGACAGTAGGGGAAAGAAGAATGGATCAGAAATTTGTGTTGCCTTGTTTTATGTCTGCAGTAACACTTGTGTTTTCAGACCTTCATTTGTTTTTAAACTTTGATGAATTAACTACTAAGGAAGGAATAAGTTCAAAGCTACCTTTTTTAACAAGGTAATTAATCTTTTTCTGCCAAGGTAGGATGTTTTTGAATATATTCATTAAAGAAGGAAACATTTTTGCAGCGAGCATTTCAACCTACTCTTGTAGCAAACAAACATCAGATGTTATAATGTTCTCATAATTGAGATCATACATGTACCCCCACCCAACCCCAAAAGAAAAGAAAAAATGTGACTAGTAAATGAAAAAAAAAAGTATGTGTACATGTATATTATCCCCTGTATACTGGTCGTGCTTAATTGTACGCAGTAATTTTGCTGGAGGTAACGCATGTCTCTTGTATGTACAGTATAGGAATGAATTGCATATTTACAAGCAATAGCAATATCCACAGCAACAGACTGAAAAGTGACAAGACGTACAGTACAGCTTTTAAACCCATATAAGCAACCTGTGATACAAAGCATGGATGACTCATGACATAGAATTCAAACAATTACTGGTAAATAGCCATTGTAGGTGCCTTGTTTTGCTTCAAGGGTGATATATTGACATGAAAGCATAGCATCATGATTCATTGTGTTGAATGTGCAATGTACACAAGAATAGAGCAGACAGTCGCCAAATAATAATTGTTGCACATACAGTAACTGTACAAAACTGTACATGGGAACTTGAGGAGCCCCTAGAAAGACCAGGGTGTACATTTAGGTGTATATTATGATGTAATTTGAATGTCTTGTACTGTGTCATAAACAAACTGAGGGTATTTACAAACTTATCTAGGCAGTACCAAAGACAAAAATAAAAGTTCATACACAATGGTATATCTAAAATCATATGAATGATAATTATTTCTTGGCGGAAGGTCTTACTGGTTTTGGGTGTTGAATGTTTCAGAAGTATACATGTAGGGGTAATTGGGAATCAGAATTAGGGCTGTTACTGTGATGGCATTAATGCAATACATTGCATAATGCTATTTTTACCATTAATCTTTAACATTGAAATGAGAAATCTAAAGTTAAAGAAATCATGCTTGAAAACATGTTCAAAAGAGACTAATTTTCAGTCTCTTTCTATGGATTTTTTTTTTTTTTTTTAGGTCTATAAACATGATTGCAGAATTTTTTCAAATTTCACCTCCAAAACATTTGTCATCAAAGTACGTTGTACATGTTTGTTGTTGTTGTTGTTTTGTACAGCTGAGTATTGTACTCAGCACATCTCATGAATGTCAGCATATCTCATAATGACATTTAGATGTCAAGTTTAATGTGACCATTGTTAATATTGAATGTCTTCTCATTCATTTACAGGGAGCAAGAACAATAATGTTTATTTATGTGATAGCAAAACTTTGCAGTTTGACAGTTCATTTATAATATTCCAGTAAATCACTGTTGTTTAATGAAGATGTGCGCATGAATGACATGTACTTTAAACATTTCAGTAATGACCATGATGTGTACTGGATGCTTTATAACTCAAAATTACTTTCAACAAAATACAAAATATGTATTCTACTAACCTAGCGTCTTTGATGTTTTCAATGAGAATGTTAAATAGTGCTCTTTGCTGATATTTTCACAAGTCAATTAGTTTAAAGCGTTTAATTTTGAACATTATGAAGTTATGCTTGAAAAGGGAGTGATAATTTGTACATATTGAACACAGGTATGATAGTCAATGATCAATGCTCAACTCATTATCATTGTATGTTTATAAAGGTTGTCTTCTTAATTCATTGTCGTTGTAAGGGTAATGCTATCTTGGAAACTATTCCTACAGCTTGGGGTTGCATGTAATTTTCAGCTAATGGAAGATGGGTAAGAGGGAGTGAAAAGCATGAGAGTCTTCATCCATCTTTTCTGATTCTTAATTCAATACCGAAAGTCTTCATTCATTCACGTTTGCTGATTCCTAAATTCAATACCTGAAGCATGAAATTTGAGCATAGCACCAACCCGAGGCATCACGCATAAAATTGAGCATGGCGCTTGACGTCATAGAACACCTGTGTCCCCAGTCCTTCGAGGGGTAGGTCAGTATCCCTTCTATGATTTCTGAATATGATGCATATCCTCTGTGAATGCATAATTCATGATTTTAGACTACAACATGATATCTTTTTTTATATCAGGATATGATACATATCTTTATCTTTTAGCTCTGTATACTTTGATACCTGCAATGCAGAGTAAAATTCCCTTTA
Organism: Diadema antillarum; assembly: GCF_040938485.1. NCBI lineage: Eukaryota > Metazoa > Echinodermata > Echinoidea > Diadematoida > Diadematidae > Diadema > Diadema antillarum. Next base: position 91,783 of record NW_027272180.1, on the reverse strand, counting down.
TACACAGCTAGAATTTTGATACACAGTGAAAGCCTCTTCATTGTGTAGCTGTGTATTGTTGTTGGCATTTTATGTGTTGATATGGGATCTAATTGTGTACATACATAGGATACTGGACAAGTTGACCTGCACAAATCCTTATCTGTAGTCATATCAGTCCACACTTACAAGGAATCAGCTTTCATGACATGTACAAAATTTACATCACAGAATTAGTTCAGTCCTCGGACCTAAAGTTTTATTCAAAGCTTTACTATTTGTAACCCATTGCTACTGACTGATATAATTCCGATTGCTTATCTAGAGTTAGGAAAACTATTAGAGAAGCTCACTGCCAAAAAGAAGTAGGGGCTTTAGTATTATGATTACTTCCTGTTCAAATTTCAGATATATACAAAATTGTTTTTAAATTGGAAACATTTATTGGTATTTTGATTCTGAAGCATGTTAATTTGAGCTACAACTACAAATATGTATGAATGCCTGATCCCAGCAAGCTTACAGTAACTACTTCTGAACATTAGAGCTATTTTTTTGAAACCATTTCAAAGAGTCTAGTTGTTTTTAGTGCAATGAAAGGTTGTTGTAATTTGAATTTCATATTGTTTGAAAGCTTCTGCAGTCTAGAAAACTTGAAATACTTATTATATAACAACACTGTTATGTGACTATCACTATCAAGTATTGTGGATCACAGTTTATATTTTTCCTTTAACAGATGATTCAAAGGGCTATCTTTATAGCACATATTCTTGATGCCATCAATAATGAACTCTCCGTCTGACATATTACAAACATAGATCCAGTGCAATAAAAATCTGAATTTACCCTTCCCCTTGCAGGGCAATCATGTTTGAGGAGCTTACAGTGCAATCACCAAGCAATAATATGACTCTAATGCTCTTTGCTCGCCATACATGAAACCACACTTCTGAGAGATAGTGTTGCAATACACATTACTGCATAAGATTTGATTGGTATATTGAAGTGTCAAGTGGCTAGCATGCCCTTCTCATATGCCAATCCCCTCTTTCTTGCCCCACCCAACATTCTTCAGTACACAGCTGTGCAATCCCTACAACCTAATCAGGCAACATGGGATTGTGAGAAGCATGTTCCTTAATCACAAACCCACATACACCTGGTATCTTATTTACAAGTGTCATTATTGCAATTAGCAAGCAATATTTTAATCCAAGCTGTGGATTATGCCCAAGTTGACCTCTGTTTTTGGTTAAGAGAGATGAAACCAGTCAGGGACTGTACATTGCCTTCATAAACTCTACATGCTGGTTTACTTGTCATCATGTAGACTTCAATAAACTTCCAATTTACAGTTTAAATGTAATTAATGATATGTTTCTGCCCTTTTATCGATGTGCACATCACTTGATTTTCCTGCAGAAGTTCCTTGGAAAAGAAAAAAAAAATGGTTTTAGACATATTTCTAAGAATGTTTTCAGGACAGTAGAATATTTCTCCTCAAAATTTGAATTGTCACTGCAAGTGACAAAGTGATTATGGTATAGTAACTTACATGTGTAGGTGTCATATGTTGTATTAAACCATTGATACAATAATGATTCTATTTCAACAGGATAATATTCCCTTTTGCCTAGAGAGACTGAATTCGAGATGTGAATTGAATTACTGTGAAAAATGTATGTCACCTCAGAAAGGGATAGAGTGTCTGCATCACGACATAACAATTAGCATTGAAAGTTGAGCCTTTTGAAATACTGAAGTTCAAAGGATAAGACAACAGGCCATCTTATAAAGCTTATGGTTGTATGTTTTACACACTTAATACATTCATCTACAAATTACACCAAACCTGACCTACTGGAGCAAAATATGAACTATCTATTCCTACCAAATTCAAACAAATGCATTTTTGATATTGTGATTTTTGAAAATAATTTTTTCTATGGTTGAATTGTAAATAGAACTCATGATGTATGTCTAATCAATCATACTATCAAACTGTTGTATAATTTAGCTAAAGGTAAGACACTGAAATCTACTTGGTGATCTAATTTGCAAATTTACTTCATGCAGTGCGTGGAGGATATACCCAAACAATTGCAATTCAGTGAACTATGTTTTGTATGGCAAAATACAGGATGCTGTTCATTTCCCTCTTTTATGACCTGGGCAAGTCCAGCGTCACGGACATTACATTTCAGACATTTTTTGACACTTTATGAGGTTAGTTTTAAAAGAGAAAACATTTATTTGAAGCTAATACTTGGTGATCACACACCACTCATCTAGATAAAACAACACTGTGAATATAAGAAAAAAATATACAATCGTTGTTTAATTATGCCAGAAAATGTTGTGCGTCACGGACATTACATTTTTCGGACTCAACTCTTTACATGCCAACAAATAGTTTACAAACTCTGTGAGTTTAATCATCTTAATAAGACATTTTTCCTTTACAATGAATGTTTTGATATTGCTGTAACATATTTCAAACAAATTAAAATTAAAAAGTGTTTCAAATGACAATGATGGAAAGAAATCTGGCGTCACGGACATTACATTTTGAGCGTCACGGACATTACACTTTTGTCCACTTGTTAAAAACTGAAATTAAGGTTAGTGAAAAACTATTTTTTTATGCTTTTTCTGAAGCAAAAGGACTGTAGGGTACATAAAGATACTTTTTAGTCCATTCTGTGAAATAAACAATGTTTTTCAGTTTCCATGGCAACAATAAACAACTCAATATTATTTAATAAAAGTATATAGATATGGTAAAATTAAAGTATTTCACAATTTAGACTATTCTACATGGTATGTCTTCTACAATCATCTAAGAATACATAAACACTGTCATTGAAGCAATCCCTAAAACTTAAACTGAAAAGAAAACTCAAAGAGAAAAGTCTTAAAACGTCACGGACATTACAATCTTATGCACTTTGAAAATATATGAAATATCAGTCAGTTACTTACTTTCTTTTTCTTTTGTTTTCATGTTTTCTCATTTTTTAAAACATACAATGCCATGAAATAAATCATGTCAGCTTTAAATAATTTCTCTGAAATATTTATGTCTTCTCTTTTCACCTTCCAAGGTAAAAATAAACATGTTATATGAATGATGCAATGTAATAATACAAAAATGAAATGATATCAAACAATGGCTCAATACTGACAAATGAAACAATCTTCATAAGTAAATCATAACATGAAGAATATATAATCAGTAATATTGATATTTATCTCTGATATTCGAATGATATTGATGATACAATGTACAACTTTTTGTCCCCGCCGAACGAGTTCGAGCAGGGGACTATGAAACGGGCTCCGTACGTGTGTGTGTCCGTGTGTCCGTCCGTCCGTGTGTCCGTGTGTCCGTCCGTCCGTGTGCGTCCGTGTGTGATCAAAATCTTCAATTTGCTACTTCTCTGTCATTTATGAGCCAATTTTGATTCTGTTTGCTTTATATGATAGCACTACATGGGAGCTTTGAAACTTCTACACAGAATTTCAGTTGTGACCTTTGACCTTGACCTTTGACCTATATTGTACATTTTGCAACAAAATGCTACTCCTTCGCCATTTCTAACCCGATTTCGATTCCGTTTGCTTTATGTGATGGCACTAGGTGAGGGCTTCAAAACTTCTACACAGAATTTTGACCTTTGACTTCTTTGACCTTTGACCTTGATTTTTGACCTGTATTGTACATTTTGCTACAAAATGCTGCTCCTTCGCCATTTCTAACCCGATTTCGATTCCGTTTGCTTTATGTGATGGCACTAGGTGAGGGCTTCAAAACTTCTACACAGAATTTTGACCTTTGACTTCTTTGACCTTTGACCTTGATTTTTTGACCTATATTGTACATTTTGCTACAAAATGCTACTCCTTCGCCATTTCTAACCCGATTTCGATTCCGTTTGCTTTATGTGATGGCACTAGGTGAGGGCTTCAACACTTCTACACAGAATTTTGACCTTTGACTTCTTTGACCTTTGACCTTGATTTTTTGACCTGTATTGTACATTTTGCTACAAAATGCTACTCCTTCGCCATTTCTAACCCGATTTCGATTCCGTTTGCTTTATGTGATGGCACTAGGTGAGGGCTTCAACACTTCTACACAGAATTTTGACCTTTGACTTCTTTGACCTTTGACCTTGATTTTTTACCTATATTGCACATTTTGTTACAAAATGCTACTTCCGGCGGGGACATATATTACGCACCGCGTAATTTCTACTTTTCCTTGTTTATATATGCATAGGAACAAGCCTATGGATGTTACAGATATTACACCTTTGATGAACCTTGAACATAATAAATGATTAACTTTTTGTTTAGTTCTTTCTGCTGACATCTTTTTTGTATGAGCTAGCTGTACAACATATAGCATTTCTTTGATACATGATTTTCTTTAAGTGGCAATAATAAACATGAATGTACAATCATGGTACAATACAGACTAATTTAAGTGGTTCAGTATACCACAAAATTAAGTACAGTTAAGAGAACACATAACCAAAGCAAAAAATGCCTAGATGCAATTCTTATACAGGGTAGATTGTGAGCTACTGCTACTGCTATTTTGTAAAAAAGTTTAGTTATTCAGCTTCAAAGTTTTGTTTAAAGGAACATTTATTTCGATTGTCCATTGTTGAAATAGAGAAGACAGACACTCAATTATCTGTGTCTTCTCGATGAAAGACTCTTCTTCATTGCTATAGACGAACAGATTAGATGTACACTGTCTTTTCATGAATGTAACAGTACATCCATCTCCATGAACTGCAGTGATTTGAGCTACAAAATATTTCACTGACTTTTTGGTTAAGAACTTGACTCAAACGAACGACCCAACTGCAGGTTGGTGAGATAATGAAAGTAGAAACAAATTAAAGGCAAGGGTAAAGATTTGATGAACAAGGTATTACCCCCCCCCCCCACACACACACACATACATGTACCTGCCCCCCCCCCCACACACACACACACATTCACACTAACAAAGAAAGATTACAGGCAATATTAGAAAACTTCATCATTATTTACAGGTATTTCTAAATTTTTCATACTTCGTAATGTCCGTGACGTCTATGGGATTTTATAACATTGTAATGTCCGTGACGCATTTTACTGGAAAAGTATTCTTGTGTTTCAAAACTTAATTGATAGTCTTGTGTAACAGATTGATTGATAATCAGAAAACATTGTTTAATTACAAAACTTCAGCATTTTTTAAAAAGTATTTCTAAATTTTTCATACTTAGTAATGTCCGTGACGTCTATGGGATTTATAACATTGTAATGTCCGTGACGCATTTTACTGGAAAAGTATTCGTGTGTTTCAAAATTTAATTTGTAATCTTGTGTAACACCATATTCTAGCTTTGCAAACCAAATTTTAACTTGGATCAATTTTAACTTGGATCAATTTTAACTTGGATCAATTTTAATCTCTGTACAAAAACTTTTATACCTAAAACGTCACGGACATTACACTTTCAAAAAGGTAGAAATCACCAAATTTCAATACGCTGTGATTTTCTTAATATAATATATTTTTGAAAAATTCTTTTTGTTTCATTTAGTGCATTCCATGGACAGTAGAAAAAAAATAAAATGCAGACAAGATGGGCTTAAACATTCTAATTTTTTTATCTAAATATAGGCTTTTCTGAATGCTTTGAACATAAATTCAGTTAAAGTCTGTGAAATTTATTTTTTCACCCTGAGGTAACTTTTTTCATGGACTTGCCCACCTGTCTTATGTCAAATATTTCCAAACACTAAGGTGCTTTTCTGTCAGTAAGAGAGGTTTCTAAACCAATCATCATATGAATACCTGCTGTTCATGAATGATCAAACTGAAATGAATGTTGTTTTTCCATTGAATTAGATTTTTAGGCTGCATCTCGTGTTTTGTATTATGTAATAAGACACAATTCAAATCCAAAGCCTACTACATGTATTTTAAAAAAGGTTTCATGTTTCTTGTTTTGTTCTTCTCAGGATACCGCTGCTTCAAGGCCATTATGTTCTTGGTGGGCTTCATCCTAGCCTCAGTGGTCTCCTTCCTCATCTGCCAGGAACAGAGCAGCCTAGCAACAGGAGCCAATGCTGGTATTGCCCTCTCCGTGGGCCTGTTATGTGGTCTGATCACCATGCTGATCCAGGTTATAGGCCTCTTCATGACAGGGGTGCACATGGGGCTCTTCCTTGCTATTGTTGTATTGATCATTTTGGAACAGTTTATCCATGTGGACCAGCTCCTGGTGACCATCGGCATTGCTTTTGGGCTTGGCGTCATCTTTGGTCTCCTCACGCTCAAATTCCAGAGAACGTTTGTCATTCTTGCCACGTCTCTGATTGGTGGCGCCATTGTGGCCACATGCACGGACTATTACCTGGAATTATTTCGGATGGTGAACTACGTCTACGATCGCTTTCGGTTGGCAGAATCCCTGCATCCTTGCTGGTATAGCTGGCTTATATTGGCACTCTGGCCGTTCGTGTCACTTGTAGGAATCATCATTCAGTTCAAGGTTACTGCAAAAGGATTTAACCATAAACAAGGTGAGTTTTGAGAAGGGTAATTTCCCATTACTAACAGGTGTTCAGTCACACACAAAAAAATTATACTAAAACGGTATAGCTATACGATAAATTTATACATCTGAATGCTGACTAATGAAACGACGTATAACGAAACGACGGTCAGAGCATCGTTTTAAACTAAAACTTGATAACGAATCAGCATATAAACTGGCGTGCATCTGAACATGGGGTTAAACTTAGCTGATGTCAGTTTCTTCTGGAGAGTCAATTTAATGGTGTAGCCACATGAAGTAGCTAATGCCTTCCGTATTGATGTTCTAAAGATGGAAAACAGGAATTGGTAGGTAAGGAATATATATTTCACGTAATGGAGAAAAAGCAGAACTAGCAGTGGCATTCCAATGTAGAAGGTAATTATGTTAAATTGTATTCATTAGCATGTAGCATTTTGAAGTAAGGGGGCCATAGCCTCCTAATAAGCACTACACTTTATATTGGATCGCATCCACAACAGAATAGGATACAAACCAAGTTAAGCCACCATGTTCTAGTCTTAGTTCTGCTGCTCGATGCTGGCTGCAGAATGTATTGTACATGTGCTGTGTAGCTTTCCTTACACAACTCACTTACAATAAGTACCTCCACATTATGGCATGAAAATCACCCTGTATCAGCCAGGGTGGAAGAGTACAATACTGTAAAAGTGGAAATTTTCGTGGCGTTGAAATTTTCGCGCATTTCGCGCTGCCTGAAACCAGCGCGAAAATAAAAGCACATGAATATTTTTGCATGCCATACATGTATGTTCCAGTGGTTGATGTCTTGATTCCGCGGAATTAAAAACACGCGAAACTCTTCTCACCCGGCCAAGCGCGAAAAATTAGTCGTGCGAAAATATCCACCTCTACAGTACCAGAGAGTTTGTGAATTGCAGTACACGTATGTTGTTTCATCAGGAAACCATTGATACACATGAAAGGTTGGTCATGAATGTGTATGTACATAGAGTACATGTATGTACCTTTTTTTCCAAACACTAACCTCATGTTGTCTATTTTGCACTATGCATTCAATCACTAATAGTCATCTCAGTTTAGAGAGTCAGTACAATCCAATGTTTTTATTAATTAATTTATTTATTATTATTATTATTATTATTATTATTATTATTATTATTATTATCATTACTACATGCATATTGTGCATGCTGCCATGTCAAAGTTTGGGTGGAATTTATGTTAACAGTTCAAAGTAGCTATATAAAGGAAAAAGATGGATGGATGGAGGGAGAGAAGGAGAGATAATGAGAAATGGAACATGTACATTTTATCAGGAAACATTCTTATGAATGAAGGTTTAAATCACAATTTTAAATCACAATACAGCAGAGGGAACCTATACTGCTCTAAGTACCCTCCCACTTTTTTTATACCCCCGCCAAACGAAGTTTGAAGGGGGTATATAGGAATCAGCGGACGGTCGGGCGGTCGGGCGGGCGGTCGGGCGGTCGGGCGGTCGGGCGGTCGGTCCGTTGCAAATCTTGCGTCGCGAACTACTTCCTCAGTTTTCAACCGATTCCCATAAAACTTGGCACAGATGTGTGCCTTGGGTTGTAGATGTGCAAGACGTATTTTTTGACAGTACCCAAAAGTACGTTGCCATGGTAACGGCATATTATGGGCAAAAATGGGTACAAATCTTGCGTCGCGAACTCCTCCCACAGTTTTTGATCAATTTTTATGAAATTAGGTACAGATGTTCATCTGAATATGTTAATGTGCAAGACACATATTTCCGCAGTGGCAAAAAGTGCGTTGCCATGGTAACGGCATGTTATTGGTAAAATATAGGGCAAAATGCTTCATGGCAAAACTGCTTCATCAGTGTTCTTCCAATTCTCATGGAATTCATATTGAATGTTTGTCTTAGGATATAGGTCAGCATGACACATTTCTTGACAGTGACAAAAAGTATGTTGCCATGGTAACAGCTCACATATTATGAGCCAAAATGATGGAAAATTTTGTGTTGCAAACTACTTCCTCAGTTTTTGCCCAATTTCCATGAAACTTGGTACAGATGTGTGCCTTTGGTTGTAGATGTGCAAGACGCATTTTTCGACAGTACCCGAAAGTACGTTGCCATGGTAACGGCATATTAATGGCAGAAGATCAAGGAAAGATCTTGCGGATTTAACTACTTCCTCAGTTTTTTGACCAAAGCTTATGAAATGTTGTTTTGACCAAAGCTTATGAAATGTTGTTTGGCGGGGGTATAACCAGTCGCTGTAGCGACATTTCTAGTTTCCATCAGCAGATAATGTGACTTGTCACTTTAATGAGGAAGATGATTGTATACTACCCATTTGCAAAGCAATAAAGTCTGAAAATGGCCTGGTGCAATATGTATGTCTTTGGTATTGAGCATTTTTACCAGGGAAATGATCCCTGTGCTCTCAGAATAATCTACCTGACAGCATTGTATGTTGGATATGGTTGGCAGTGCAAATTTGTATTTGAGTTGAATCATAATTGTTTGAAATCCAACTCAATATTCTGTGTACCAAAGATTGGTTCTGAGAAGGTGAACTGAATAAATAGTTGGAAATGTTTTTATTTGCATGCAGTCTAATTACTGTATGTAGTTTACAGGTGATGTACAAATGTATGAAGGAAATAAGATATTTCATCCTTCAAATGAATAAAAAGAAAAGTTCACTGGTTATATATGATCAGGACAACATGTTATTTTTAAGTACAAAGTGAAAGTGACAGATATGCAAGGAATTACATGTAAGGATTAAACAATAGCTGTTTTTAGAGACAACATAATGATGTACATTATTGCTGTCCTAAAGGGTGTGAAATATTAATGCTTTCATATCAGTGCTTTGTCTGATGATGCTGGTGAGCTGTAATTTTTTTTTTCAACGAATTTTGCTTCACTTGATTAAAGGGATCGTATAGTTGAGACCTAACTTCATGTTTCTTACATTTTTTTTTTGTGAGATGAGAAACCTCTTTACATGAAATATGAAAGAAGCATGTAATTCCATTGCAAGTGGCATTCAGTGTTTATTGGCTGAAAGTTGGGTTTGAAATTGCTGAGATCTCCAAAACAGAGCAATCCTTATAAAAGGTGGGACCCACCTATTATTAGGATCGCTTTGTTTACTTTGTTTAATGTCTCGGCCATTCCAAAACCGATTTTCATTTCATAAACTTTGAATTCCTTATAGAATGGTATGCTCTGTATTATTTCAAAAGTGGTTTCTTTGTATCTCGCAAAAAATTAAAAGTCCAATCCTGATCTCCACCAGTACTATACCATCCCTTTAAAAGCAGAAAATGGCAGGGAAAGGACCCCCCCCCCCCCATTTCGTGGCCTATAATTTATAGGGTTTAATCTACATATTGTATGGAAAAAGACACACTTTGTGAGGTGTTCTGTATTACCTGCACACATGTGACAAGCCTTGGACCAACCTGGCAAATAAAAATTCAAGCAGCCTAGAGCAGAACGTTGAGGGTGAGTCAGGTGACAACCAGTTCCTGTGCCGCCATTCTGGGTATCGCCTGTTAAAACAGGTGGCCTCTGGCAACCCCCCAGTGACTTCTCAAAGAGGTAATTGTCTCTGAATAGTAACACACTTGCCATGTCTGGTCTATAAGAACTGACTTGTCTCATTCTCATTTTGATGGTATGGTAAAAAGGACAGCATGGCATAAATTAGTTAGACAAAAATTGTCTTTTTGCCATTAAACAAAATGGTCAGATATCATTGAATGGGTCTTTCTATAGTATAATGGTATGTCTGTTTTGATAAACCCTACTAATTACTAATTTCATGACATAGTTTTGTGAACTTAAAATGTTCACATATATATTCTTTATTTTTCCACCCACAAAAGATGGCTCTCCAAAGTGTCAAACTAAATGAAATTACCATGTACAAGGAACTTATCTGTAAAACTTACAGAGCTGGCAAGTGCTGAAATCTGTGAGTGACCATTTGTTGTGATACATACACAGTATTTCTCTGTCATGTATTTCCTTTCTGTCTACAGAATGATGTGAATGAGTACAAGTCTGCAACGATAATTAGTTGTCAAGGACGATAATATTGTATCCAACTGTATTGGGGCCTACAGTATGTCACTATGTGTGTATGTGTTCAGAGTATTTTGCTATTCATTTACCTGCACTTGCAACAGCTTCACATGGTCTTTGTTTAATATGCAAATGTCTGACAATTTTTTGATTCCACATAGCAACGAATGGTTAGGAACATAATCGTGTCTAGTCATCAACTCATATATTACAGGAGGAGGATGTCACAGCTAGAAAATGATCTAGAGGATTTTGAGGGGGGAAAAAAGTGTTTGAAAGTATACATGCATGTGTGGTGCATATTTTCACAAAGTTCATTTAAATTCAGTTTATTCAATTCATTCTAATCGCCCAGTAGAAATATTACAGGAAATTCTGTGCAGGATTTTTATATACATAAATGACTGGTGTTTAAATCAAAATGTTTAGAACATGAAAAACATGTACAACCAGTTTGTCATAAGTAAATACATATATAGGGCCTACATACAAATCAAATAAAAAAATATATTAGTGATCTGGATATGTACATAGCAAAATGCATCAATGGAGGTCAACTTACATTTGGATTGCAGGGACCTTTTAAATAATTACATATTTTAGATTTTGCTGTAATATCATGTTCCATGTTCAAGCTTACTATGGAATAGAGAACATCAGACAAAACAATGAAAGTTTCATCGAGGTTAGATAAAGGAATGACCACAACAAAAAACATGGTATTATATTAACATTCGAAGCAGGAATATCAGTACCAGTCACCCTGTGTTTTACATGGTGCAATAATGTCTATACATTACAGCTTTCCATTGGTGCTATAGGGCCCCTTCAATCCCAGATCAGTGACACCTACAAAAAAAAGAAATTTTAAATTGTTGTTTCAATAGAAATGATTTGTTTATCACTGATGACAAATTATGGTCACCTGGTTATGCCATGGGTTAGGTTGATATTCCCTCAGTTCTGCACTATCCCTCTCACCTTCCTCACTTCTTAGGGCTGTCATGACAGGTGCATATTCTCTTAATCCTCTAGAATCTAGAGGATGGTGAGATCTACAGTCTAGGCCTACATGCATTATACACTGTGTATCTCTATAATAGAGATAACACACAATTGTGAATGTGTACATACATGTAAATTGGTGTAGTTGTACAGTATTATTTGTTGTGAAAACAAAGACAAGGCATTTGAATAGTCATCGAGCTTATTTGTTGTGAAAACACTGTTTGAGAGCTACAAGTGTATGGCACAACATGGCTATCTAATGATGGCTCTGATACCTACCGTATGCACATCTACTGTAGGCCTAACATGTTGTATGAGAGCTATATTTACGATATGCCGTGCATGGCTCAGTCTACAATATGTATTCAAAGTTCTGCTGTAGTCATTTGAAGGTAACATGTATTTGTAGTACACATGTATAATTCGAACAGTTTGCTATCGCAATTCAAAATCATATTTTGCAGTACAGTACTCGTACAATTGTACAAATCAGCTCATAGAATGATAGTAAGAGCATTGCACATGTGTAAAGATTTTTTCCCTTCCTCCCTCTGTGGTGCTATTGAACCTTCATTATTCTCTGTTCCTGGCAACATTTTTAGCTTTGATATGATTTATGTATTTACTGAATAGACATTCACCAAGTTAGTATCGTATCACAGAGCCTGAGGATACAATACAAACAAGACAAATTGCTCTGTAGATTCACTATATCCATATTGTGAGTCAAACTACACAAATCAGCAGACACAAATGGACACAAATTCCATATGATTCACTCTAACTTTGAAATCAAACTTTGATTAAAGTCAAACAAAGTTGTGAATGGTGGGAAAACCTGCAATCGCATTCTTTGTTCACTGATAAATCTTCCAAGTTTTGATGATTTTTTTTCTGATACCTGTCCTGAGATCCAATGGCTTAACCTGATAGGAAGTGGAAAGTTTCAGTGATATCTACATGACATTTCAACGCTGTGCAAACACGGCCAATGGAAGAAGCTTTTGACTTGACAGACCTGCAATCATATTGTCTCCTTTTAAAAGTATAATAGGTGAAAGTTGTTTTTTTTTTCACAAGTCACTGCTTTTTGTATTAGATGTTGACCCTAATATTAAAGACAAACACTGAAAGAGCAGCTGTACAATCGTTAAAGGCTGGAAGTCAAGACATATTTCGATCAACAGTTCCGTGCAGAGTTAACCCCCGTGTCTGCAAAGATTACTGGAAGGGAAATGATTCTACACTCTGAAGTACATCTAGGGATAAATATGGAATCATGAATCATGCTATTTTTTGTAAGGGGAGTTGCTTCTGTTGGATATTTTAAGATTCCTTGACATTGAAATATGTCTGGATCTCCCATTTAGAATGTCTGGTAGCTTTTACGTGTATATCTTTGGGTCTTTATCAAAAATGGGACAGAGAGTATGATTGTTGCTCAACTTATTTGTTTCAAAGAGCCCCTGTGTTTGTTTTGAAGCTCTTGATATTATACTAATTTTTAGCAATGCGTGGCAGTATATTGTTTCATTGTAGTTGCTTATGGTTGCTGCATGATAGTGCCCCAAACCAAGGAGTACCTCCTTGCCCAAAGTTCAGTGGTAACATGTATTATGTACAGTTTTACACATAAAACATCCCATGCTGGCTGTAGTGGAGCATTCTGTCTTTACGCAACCAATTTATTTAAAAAAAAAAAAAAAAACAACCCACTAACTGATTCGCAAATTGGTGAGTTAGGTCATAAGTGACATCTATACCCTAAACTGAATTGGATTGGGTCAAAACAGACAGATGCATACAAAGCCTGAATCACTCCCTATTGAATTTACAGGTGAGGCCATTCCTTATGTGTGTGTGTTTAGTTTTTGTTAGTTAGTTTTGTTGTGTTGCGCAATGAAAGGAAATTCTTAAAAGGGAGTTTATTCAATTTCAAGAAGATGTTTCATTGCTGGTATTAGGACAGGCATTTCATTCATATTTGGTACCATTGTGCACTGAACTGAAAAAAGTAAAAACAAAAAACAAAAACAACACAAGTGAAAGAATGAGTTCCAGTTGTGACTAGAACAAAATATAAAGGAAATCAGGAGCGTTCACTGTGCCCCTTTAATATCAGTAGGTTTTACCACAAAATTCCTTGTGAATGATCAGGGGCCCGTTGCATAAAACTCCAACCGGATTTTTTTCCGGTTGAAATCACAAAATTCCGGTTGGAAGCTCCCAACCAGAGTTTTTATGCAACGGATTTTACATTCTTAGATTAGCAACCTTAAAAAATTCAGGTTGGGCATATCCCAACCTGAATTTTCTAAGGTTGCTAAAAAAGTTTTATGCAACGGGACCCAGGGATGACACATATTGTAATTGAGTGAATATGTGCCAATACCTATCTGAGGGTGGAGCATGCAAACTTCCTGCTAAATTGCTGTTTCCAAAAGGCATGAAGAAATTTGTTGTGACAGGCACTGGGTTATGTGTGTAGCAGGTAGTGCAAACTGAAACATGTAGTGTACCGGTACAGTGTACTCTATGTGTAACCAATTTTTTGTTTGTCGAAAATTACAAAGTTCTTCACTTTAAAGGTACTATATGCCATTGGGAGCAGTGATTTTAAAAAAATGTACAAGATATCACATTTATGTTGTATCACAAAACATCCTAAATTTGCAATAAAGTGTAAAATATAAGAAGATATCACTATTTTTTCTCACTAAAGGGCAAGTCCAAGCTATTTGATCACACAAGGCTGAAAATTCAAAATGGGTCAATCTACATAAACTTGATATCATTTTAAAGCTAAGAAGTTAAAATACATGAATTTCATAAAGAAAAAGTAAAAATCCTTCCCCATAACCAGCAATAAATTAATTAATCTGCATAAATTAAAATTTAGAGTAACGCGTGGGACATTCAAAAATTCTGCATTTTAAAATATATCTTTTAATTTTTACAAGTTTTTTATGAAAATAAGTATGGTGACCATAAGTTATAATGACTGTGATTTTCAGTTTCTCAACTGATTTAATATGCAAATGAGGGATGGGCCAAAATTAGCATGTCCCACGCGTTACTTTTTTTAGGTCATTATTTCTCATTTGCATAAAAGTTAATGATTTAATTGACTTGAAACTTTCAAAAGACCAAATTCACAATGGACCTAATCATATCCAAGAGATAAAAAGTTAGTCTGATAAATCTCATACTTGCAATTTTCAATTAAATTTAGTAACGCGTGGGACGATTTGTGTACAAGTCAATGGAGGTGTACTAAATCTTAGTTTTCTATGGGAAATGTGTACATTATTGAGGGATTTTTTGTAATTTTCTGAATTCTGACTCGAAATTTGGTGAAAAGTTGCACTTTGGATGAATAATTCACAAAAGATCATTGCATGCTATTTTCAAGGTCACATTCAAAGTCAAATGTCAAAAAAATAAAGGATAACACAGGCATTTCATATTTTTTATTATATCTATTATTCTGATGGGTCTAAATCATTTGAATATTTGCAAGAATTTATTAGAAATACATCTATTTAGTTAATTACTACCCCAAATTAAAGTTTCTCTGAGCAAATGTGCAATTCACATCACAATATTCATAGTGACAAAAATGTCCCACGCGTTACTTGTCCCACGTGTTACTATACCTATCTTTCTATAATTGACCTTGAGAGAACAGTTTCATGATTTTTTCTAAAATGTTTTGTTTCAGGTACAGTTATTGTTGTAGAAAAAGATGTTTGTAATGATTTTATAGTATACCAAGTATTTTCACAATAATTGAGATAAAAGTAAAGGAAGAAAAAAGGACAATTTTTGTGGTCCCACGCGTTACTGGAGAATAAATTTGCGTAAATTAAATACTGAACGCGTGATTCTCCTTATTTCTGTTGTTTTGAATGAAGATACCTACTAGCTATCAAAAGCAACCCAACATATGAAATTTCAATCTTAACAGTGCAATATAGGGCTAAATCTTCTTGTGATGTCCCACGCGTTACTGGTGCAAAATAGCTTGGACTTGCCCTAAACCATAACTGTAGACAGTTTAGTCTAGAAACAACTCTATAATAACTATTGTTTACTTATTATACTTAACAATACTTAACATTAATTATACTGATTCAAATTATTACATTGCTTGTTTTTATCCCTAACTCACATTTTAGAACCACATTGAAGCACTAAATCAGGGTTTTTGTTTCATCTGCAAATGGTAAATAATGCCTTTAACGCTGAATTTACAGCCATCAAAGTCCAAGCTTTCTACCAGCTTACTATTTTGCGGACTATAGACTAACTCTACAAGTTTCAAGTTGTCTGCTGAATTTGTGTGGTGTACATTATAGTTGCAACTTCTCTTCAGTTTACTACAGCCTACTGTATTGTAATCAGGCATGTTATCAGAATTGGATTAAAGTGGGACATGCTTTGGAATCTTCTTGCTGGTGAAAATGCACTATGCATTCTTCATGTAGCACACCATAGTAGGCAATCCCAGATGCAAGCTTTCCTCACCTGTTCAAAGCTGGCCACTGGCATTCTCAGAACTCACGTTCCTGTGTAAAGCAAACTACCAGGTAGTAAATAAAAAATGTCCAGAGTTCTAACACAAATACAGTCAAACCTGTCTTGGCGGCCACCTCTCTATAGCAGCCACCTGCTTACAGCGGCCACTGAAAAATCCCCTGGATGAAATTACTGTATTGTGGACCCTTTATATAGCGGCCACCTGCCTATCGCGGCCAGTGGCCACTCATTTTGTATCCCGTAATGAATATCCTGCGTATAGCGGCCAGAAAAATTCAGCTGAACCGTTAAATCAGCCATGAATACGATGTCTTTTACGTTCCTTGCGTGAATTCTACCGAGTCCTAGCTCAGTCACAGACACCATTGACAAAAGTAATGCAGCTCTTTGCCACGAAAAGCCGTCTTACCACTAACTTGACTAGATTGGATTTAGGCTTCAGTAATGCCGCCCTGAATAGATGCTACAAAGGCAAAGACAACTCCTCGTAACATCTTAGAATGTTACTAAAATGCCGACTAATTAGTGTTTAAGTTCCTTTGAACCATGCAGGACAATATGGTACTTGTCTGGGTACTGTTTGTT
The DNA here is from genome assembly GCF_040938485.1 of Diadema antillarum. Lineage (NCBI taxonomy): Eukaryota > Metazoa > Echinodermata > Echinoidea > Diadematoida > Diadematidae > Diadema > Diadema antillarum. The sequence goes on along the minus strand of NW_027272180.1, from coordinate 74,986 downwards.
ATTTACGTAAGCTTCACACATTATCAGTCTCCATCGAACTCAGCACTCATGAACCCAGTTCATGCAAACCGGTTCGAAACAGAGCAGTTCGTCAGGTCTGAAATGTTGTTCTTAAAACCAAAAGAACAGAAGCAGGCAACATTTTTGTGCAACAAAAATCCCCATAATAGCTGCACATGCAAACTTATTTGCTGGTTGTTGTTTTTAAGAATAACATGTGATATTTTCTGCTATTATGAAATGCAAGTGTTGAAATTCAAAATGGCCACCAACCTGTCTATATCGGCCACCTGTAGTGGCCACTTTTTTATTTCCCTTGGATGGCCACTATAGACAGGTTTGACTGTACTTGTACTGGTACAGTGCACTCCTGATATAACAGACTCGGTTGTAACCAAGTTCACATTACAACGAAATGAAAGTTCAGGTCCCAAAATTATCTATATTTTTATGTACTTTACTGTTTGACTGTTCGATATAGTGAAAAAAAAAATGCCAGTCCTGAGGACTTTGTTGTAATGGGAGTGCGCTGTAAACATTAACAGGTTGCCAGGCTTGGGTTTGAATTATAATACAACATTTGTTAATTTGATGCTACAGACATATAGTGACCTTGTTGATGAACATGTATATCAGTTGACAGTATCCTGGGTAAAGTTCTGTTGAATATTTCCATATTGCCTGGTACATTTTCCAGCAACATACAAGCGTAGGCATAATCATGCAGGTGCCCAAGTATCATCATTGTCAACTCATTATGAATAACACAAAAATTATTCCTTAACCACAAGCTTTATTCATGTATTGCTTATAACCAGTAATAGGAAGTTTTTGTAGCTTGATTCAATGAGCACCACTTGATAAGTGTCAGAAGTGTGTAGTATGCCACATGTGGTGACGATAGTCCCTTGCAAAGTAGTATACCGCATGTGTTAGTGGGAAAGTGTGAATCCTTGTGAATAAGACTTTGTAGCACCACAAGCACAATGAAGTATAGCCGATGATTAGTAAACTTGTTCCTTCTGGAACAAATACATGACTTAAGTACTATTGAATATGTTTGATACATTTGTATGCACTTTTGTTTAAAGCTATTTTGAATGCAAATGCTGTAAGGCACTAAACAAGCAGCAGTTCTGCAGCACTTGCAAAGGGTTAAGCTCAGCCACAAGCTTTATCTTTTCAATGGGCCACTGACCACAGTGCTCCATTGGGGCATCTTTTCTCAAACGCAAGAAATTCTATGGTTATGAGCATCAAGTAAACGTATCTATGTATAGGTGATTCAAAGTTATACCGAAAGAGAATATCCCACTTTGGGGCTTTCTGGTCATCAAGGACAGCTGACCTTAAGTTAATACCTGAAATCTAAGCCAGTTCAACTGGTCTTATTGTCAAAAGATTTTGTGATGTGGCTTTTTTTTTCTGATTTTAAGAGTAGTTGAGATCATAATCTATTTGTACCTAAAATATAAAATACAAGTACAGATTTTTTGTTAAGTTTGTTTTGTTATTATTCTATAAGAAGTAGATTGTGTGATCCCTGTCTCAAAGGCCCCACAACATTTTATAACCTCATCTGATTTGATGACATGCATTCTTTCCTTGGCTCTCAGGTTTACATTGTTCAGGATTGTAATGGCTGGTCTGTCTCTTTGTTATAATGACAGTTCGAGGGCATTCAAAGACAAGGCGAGTGGAGCTGCAGAAGATGAGACAGCGAGAGGCAAGGGAAGAAGTCAGGGTGCAGAAATATTGTGATCTCTACCGTGCACGTAGCCGAAATGCTGACATAGTGACACAAGTAAGTGATTGTAATCACAAGACAGTACTAGGTTCTTTATGTCATTTCTTAAATGCATATTTTCATTGTCATGTCATGCTACCCTGTTGATGATATCTGTTACAAAAGTTGATTGTAATTAGCTTATTTTGCAGAAAAATAATGTATCAATTTGCATTTGTCCCACTAACAAAAGATTAAGAGCAGGCATCTGGGAAGGTGTGGTTGGATTAAAGGTATTTCAGGAAGGTAAAAAGTCAGCAAAACCAGAGCAAAAGAAAAGGATGTGAGCGTTCAGAGTTTACTCTGATTTCAGATTTTGTTTTTTACTCTACCCTAAACCCACTCTTCAGACTTTTTTTGCAGATCAAATGCATTGAAATGTTCACTTCAGACTTATATTCTTATAAGTTTCAGATTTTTCTAAATCTTCTTTTGCAAGTACTCTCACACCCCAAACAGATCAAGGAAAGTGTTCAGTATAAATGGATAGGTCTCAGGGAAATTATGACCATTTGAATGACAAAACATGTAATTTGTCAGAACCTGATTTGGTCCTTTTGGTCAGATTGTCCAGTGTCATTGCACGTATGAAAGCCTCACCTCTTGTTGAACACACACACACACACACAAAAAGAACAACCCTAAATGTGAATTCTCTGAGAATTCTGGCTTTTCCAGGTAAGATTTACCACAAGAGTGTCTTGACAAACTGCTTACCCAGGTGTTGCCTGGATGTTACCCTGAGTCTACCCGACATTTGTAGATGGTCCAGGGTAAAATTTACCCTTGGTTCCTGCAGAGATTACCCGGAGGTTGTCTACTGTCATGCATCTCACCAGTCATGGGGTAACAATGTTCCTGGGATGTTCAGTGGAGGCTACCCCAAGTTCTGTGGTCTGTTTATATCTCACAGGGCTTTAGTTGAAATGGTTGGAATCTTACAACCCACTGAAAAATCACCGCCCATCATCCTTGAATAGGAAAAAAGGGTAGTTGGTTCTGGTTGGATAATGACCTACCTTCACATCTGTTTACAGCCTCATGCACATGCGCACACAAACACACACACAAACACACTCACTCACTTGCAGCTCTAGACACACTCAAGCACACAAATGTCCCTGATATCTGCACAGAAAAAAAAAATGCCCTTGTAAGTTATTGATCGTTGGCTGCTGAATATGTGGTGGAGCAAAGATTTATCCTTTCAGTGTCATAAAATTCAGAATGAAGCCATGATGGTACACTGTCCCCATCTGAACAACTGTGTACTGAGTGTTCTATGAAGGATAGAGTTTTACATCTACAATTATTCTTAATATATTGACTGAATTTTGACCAGTGCCCACAGATAGCTGCTGAGTCATCACACCATTTTCACCATGGTTATATTGTTTATCAGGTATTTTGTGTCAATGTTAAATTTCTAGCAATACTCTCTCATATTCCTGTGTCTGCTGAGAAAGATGTGCCAAGATTTTGCTAGGATTACAGTGTACTCTTAAAAGGGACTGTACAGTACTGGTTGAGGTAAGGGACTGTACAGTACTGGTTGAGGTAAGGGATTCATGTTTTGAACATTTCTAAGTGAGAAAATGAGAAACCTCTTATGAAATATGAAAGAGCATGTAATTTCAAGAAGGATTCAACGTTTATTTGATGAAAATTGGTTTTCAAATGGCTGAGATATCCAAAAAAGTGATAATAATAAAAGGCGACATGCCACAACTTTATTAGGATCTCTTTGTTTCACCTTATTTTTGGATATCTCAGCCATTTCAAAATCGATTTTCATCAAATAAACTTTTGATACCTTTTAGAATTGCATGCTCTTTGACATCCTCAAAGAGTGGTTTCTGAATATCTCGCAAAATGTTAAAAGCTAAATCCTCGCCTCGACCAGAACTGTACACACCCTTTAAATTTGAATGTGAATGTGAAGGTGAATAGAATACTTTTAAATCTTCACTGCATGTACATGTACTAATGTGAAATTCATTGTGTAACTGCAAGTGTTTGTTTTATGCAGACTGGAGATAAGTATTGGATATGACTGTTGCTGAAAAGCAGAAGAAAAAAATTCCTCGCAAAGACTTTGCAGATTACATCATTGTCTTTTAAAGGATACTGTGAATGTGTGATCCAACAAAATGATTCTGACTTACTAGGATATTGTTCATGAAATCTGTATGTTGCCTTCGATTGGGATTGAACATTTTTATGTGGCAGTTCGTAAGATATTGTATAAGGTTACTGGATTTCATTTGCATGACATGAAAACAAAGCTGAAATGCTGTTTTCAAAGCTGATCTTGTTTTGACAAATTGGCAAGCTGAAAAGATTTGAACTTGAGTGTGTACTTGTTGCTAGGCAACAGCAGACCCACAGGAGGGCACCAGCTGCTGAAAGAAGAGTGATGTGCCAGCCCCTCCTGCATAACCTATAAAATGCACTTTATTTTTGCCCAATGGTATTTGCATGTGCATATGGTATTTCACTAAAAGGTAGAAATCCTTTGCAACTCCAGGTTTCAGTCATGTGACAGTGTTACAGTTAATTGCAGATTAACTGTGATTTGGACACCAGAATGATAATAGTAATGATTGCTACTTGTATAGCACACAGGTCCACCTTTTGATGCTCATAGCACTTATGTACAAACAACCAACTACATATGACATGATACACAGGAACAGAGAAGCAATTAGGCAACAATTACTAATACAAATAAGGCATAAGTGATTAAAGGTTGAACAAGTGTGTTTTGAGTTTTGTTTTAAACTTGCCTTGATTGTGAAAACTTGGCAAATAGTCTTGGGAGATCATTTCACAGCTTGAGACGTGTAAAGAAAAAATGCTCAATCACCCCATGTATGTTTCACTTTTGGTACATGAAATATAAGTGCACCTGCATGTGACTGATTTACTCATTAATATGATTGGGTGAAGATATATCAGCAAAAGGATTTTAAAGGAGATTTGTTTCTTCACAGGGAACCGGTGAAGAGACCTTAGAACTTGTTGAAGAACTGGAGATATAGATTAGGGTTTGATTTTTTTTTGAGTGAGCATTGAAAGATGAGCTGCAGAATTTCAAAGTCACTGGTGTATTGATACTTTTTTCCTCGGGAGATTGCAGTTAAATGGATGGTACAGTATTTGTGGGGATAAGGATTGGGCCTTTAACTTTTTGTGAAATGCAAAAAAAAAAAACACACATGAAATAATACAGAGCATACCATTCTATTAAGAGGAATTCAGAGTTTTTTGATGAAAATCAGTTTTGGAATGACTGAGACATCCAAAACAAAGTGAAACAAAGCAATTGTAATAAAAGCTGGGTCCCACCTTCTATTAGGGTCATTCATTCATGCATCACAAAGAGTCTGTGCTAACCCTGTGAAGTGGTCCTCCACCTGTACCCACACAAGAAAAACAGACAAATGATACTGACTCCTCAGTCAGCAAATGGTATCAACCAGGCACATTGTGCCATACACTTGAATGAAAATTGAAATGCTGCACTTGATGGATTCACAGTGTCATCAATACAGACTTTATACAAACTTACAAAGATTGGTGATTTGTTTTGGAAAGCATTTGTTTTGGAAAGCATTTGTTTTGGAAAGCATGTGTTTTCATACCATGGCAAGAATTCAGTTTTTGAGGCAAATGAAATTCTTGCACGTACACCTCAACCTACATGCTATATTGATTTAATTCATGAAAAAGCCCATCCATGGAGTTACCCTCTAGGCCACTCATTGCCAGTTCAAACAGCCTGAAACTCTCACAGGTTGTGGGATGAGATGAAGAGATGGGGTATCGATTAGTCATTCTCTTTTCCGGTACATGAGGCCTGCCAGAGAAGCCTTCTCTGGCAGTATGTGTATGCCCTGTATGCAAAGTTCTGCTGGAATGTGGAAACAAGTACCCTTGTCTGGCCCCTCTGCAGTTAGATGTGTAGCAGGACAGCAATCTCTTTTTAATTGGTTTTGTTTCAATAGTTTCAGTTTTCAGTTTTCAAAGAGATTTCCACATTACATTGTATGTTTCCACATGAGTTGATTTTCATAAACAGATTTAAAAAAAAAAGGTTTTTCTAAAATCAGACAGATAAAGAAAGGATTGTGAAGTCTGTGTTTTCTCAAACAAATATATAGCTGACGATCACATCACTGATATGAACTGAGGTTGATTTCTTTCGTCCAGTTCTGATGACATACAGTACATTCTATTCAGGGTGATATTAATGGTAATAAGATAAGATACAAATTTCTGGCAAATGAAGTGCCTTATAGACTTGCTTGATAGCTGCAACTTAGTGCTAGTTATTGATGGTCAGGCCAGAGTCATGCGCACAACTTCATCAATCGTAGATTTAGTCATTACCTAAGGAAAGCATGAAAAACTTAGTCAGTCTGGTGTTTTGCCTATTCCTCCTAGCGAACACTATCTACCCCTTGTATTATACTATATTTAGTACTAATAGTAGAATAAATTCTCTTTTGATAAAGTAATTTTGAGTGAATTTGTTGAAGATGTGAATAAAATTATTTTGGATGATTTTGAAACTGTGCATAATGCTCATGGTGCATCTTCTTTGAAGAAAGGTTCATGAAGGCAAGTGATAAACATGCACTTTTGAAGAAACAAAAAGAAAAACTCTCCATGGATGACTGTAAAGATAATTGAATTAATTCACAAGTGAGAAATACTTGGAAAAAACCTGTAAACCTTCTCCTGTCTTTAAAAGAAAAGTCTTCTTTACAACTCAATGAAGAGGATGACTGAGTTGTGGCTGTTCTGATGAACAGAAATGCAATATGTGGAACTGCTACCAATGCATGTACACCTTTCAATTTGATGTGGCGATGAACTTCGTTCTACATCAGAATTTGTTATTATACAAATGATGCACAGGATAGAGTGCGTTAGTGGAGATGTAGCGCACTCGAGGGTATTTACAATTGTGAAACATGCACGAGGCGAACGAAATAATCCTGTGCATCATTTGTTTTATAAAATGGGTCGAAAACTAATAGCATTTTTCACATACCTTTGTGGGTCAATACCAGTCAGCTACATGTAGCACTCGCTCAAGAGTCAAGCTGTCCGAAGATGTTCGTCCCAAACATTTACGCACGTCTCACTCGGAAATCCCGCACTAGGCTACTGTACGTATAAGAGTATACGAACGCCACACATGTTATGCACACAAGAAAGGCCGGCCGGCAGCCCGAACTATAAGTTGTTTACAGGATTGACAGCGCGTATAGTAGCGCGCAACGCACTTGTAACAACTGACTGAGTGTGCACTGCTAGTGTAAACATTGCGACGTCAGGCCGTGCATGTTAGTGAGAAATTAATGCATGCACACACGACTCATTTCAGCGCTTCCAATTGGCTACATTCTTGAACCCATTTTATAATAAGGTTTAAAATCAATAAATTTCTGTAAATGACTAATCATGGTTCCAGGCATTAGAAATGTAGAGTCTCATACTTTCAATGTCAGAAGGAAATTTCAAGCAGCACAACAGTATCATAGTGCAGGGCTCGACACTAACTTTTTTGTTTGGTGGCCCGATGGGGCCACCAAAATCCTCAATTTCAAATTTTTGGTGGCCCGAGAGAAAAATTTGGTGGCCCCGAAAAAAAAACAATAAAAAACATAAAAAGTCCTTTTTTTTTTAATGAGTCAAATATCTAAGTTTTATCCAGTCATAGTAAGAATTGGAAGTTGGACATACATCTACTCATAAATAAACCTAAACAAACTCGCAACACTCACTCTCAGGCACTCATTCAGTCCTTTTCATCCATCCTTTAAACAAATATAACTGCTAATTTCCGGCGCAAAAAGTTACGAATTAATTGACGTACTTTTCAAAAAAAATTTGGTGGCCCGAGGCGGGCCACCAAATTTGCACTTTTTTGAAATTTGGTGGCCCGACTTTCAATTTTGGTGGCCTCGGGCCACCGGGCCACCGTTAGTGTCGAGCCCTGTAGTGCTTTGAAGTATTAGTAACACGCACACAGATAGAGTAGACCTGGTACAGGCTAGCTATTATTATGCATGCACTTGCATTGGTTTTGACTGGTGCATGCAGGGGCCAGTGATATACTGATTCATGATGCTGCATGAATGCATGGAGAGATGTATCATTGTGGAGCATCACCTAGCAGAAGATTGAACAAATATTGTCCTTTTGTTGAGTTGGTATTAATTTTTAGATGAAATAGTCACACTTCATGTTTATGAGTGGTGTGTCTATTATATATATCAAACACACAAAGTCCTTTGCCTAGTGGTACCCTTTATTCAGATTTTTGTAAATGGAATGAGTGTAAATAAAATGAAATTGGTATCAAATAGACTCTTATAGGCTTAGTGTATCTTGCACTATTTTTAGGGTATTCATATTGCCACATTGAAGTACTCCGTACTTGCTTCACATCACCTACAATGTATATCACAAAGAAGGAAGGAAAAAGAAGAAAGAAGAATGACGTTTTTTGGGTTGTGTGATTGTACAGTTATCATTTCGCATCTTATTTTTTTCTATGTTTATCCACAACAGAGTTACTTGCAAAGCATCCAAGACCACCTGTCACCAGAGATGCAGCGCATTGCCTCTATCCAGCACATCCCTCCTGAGCCAGCAGTCCCTGCTGCTTCCTTCACTGACACCAACACTGACACTATGACCACCCTGCAGACCACCATGGATGAGATTCCTACCAAAACCATTGATTCTGTTGAGGGCATGACCAAGGTAGACGAAGCTGAGATTGTTGAGGTATAGCATCTCTGGCAACCACCCATCGGATACAAGGGATTCTGATGTACACTTACACTGCTTCTTGTTAAACAGATATCGAGGGGACAGATTGAAAATTCCAATATGCTCACTTCAGTTTGTTTGGACCCACAAGGAGGATACATTATCTGCACTGTACATAGACTGAAGAATGCTTGATGAACCGCAAGGCAGCAAAGACCCCGTTTACAGTGCGGGGCTGGGCCGGGCTTTTAATTCAAACCTGTCAATATTTTGTCATAGTGGCGCTCTGCTTGTTAACAAACGCAATTTCGTATAGTCTGGTTTCCGGACCCTTTGCCAACTGGACTCCGCGGCGTTGACAAAGTCGCCACCTTTGCCGAAGGAAAAATCCTCTGCAGGACAAAACTACCTTAAACCATACTAGTTTTCGACGTTGAGGGCGTTAATATCCTGAACAGCGAAATAGTACGGACAGAGGGTCTGGAAGCCAGACTAAATTTGGTACCGCATTTGGCCCAGTTTGCGTTTACACGGAGAAAAGGCCGGGCTCGGCCGCGGCCGAGACCACCTCCAGAGCGTGGCCGTTTTGGCCTTTTGCACGTTTACACTGAAATGAAGGCTGGGCTCTGCCGCAGCCGTGCCCGGCCTTTTCGCTCACTGTAAACGGGGTCAAACTTCATGAGCCTTGTATTCTCTAATTTATTCAGTAATCCAGTTACCATGATTCTGTGACCTACATCACCAGTCATTTTGTTTACCTGGTCATAGAGATCAGGGCGGCTGTCAACTGAGTATCAGCATGAACCAGCAGTTTGGAGGCTTTCAGAAAGTAGCTCATATATTCAACTTACCAGAAAAGTGAAAACTGCAGAGGACTTGTAGACAACAAAAACTGAACACTTTACAACAAACTGGAATATTACTTCTGTGGTTTGGAGATTGTAAACTTGCATGAACTCAGCTGACGACTGGTAGCATTCTCCAACATGCTAGAGAGCCAGAGTAGAATGTTACACAGGTACAGCATTGCCAGCTTAAATATAAAAATGCCATTTGGGCCAGATGTACACGATAACAATCTTTGCTAACTTTCTTCAGATTAAGATTTTACTTTTAACTAAATGCATGATTTAAAATTGAATTAAACAGGATGCTTGCTTGTTTGAAAAACACTGTTCCTGCAAGATGAAGGAGAAGAAAAAACAAGCTCCCTGGTCATGCATGTTGTTTTGTGTGCTGTACACAACAAAGCTCCAGTGTTTGGCTGTACACATAGATACAGCATGCTTTCTCAGTTAGCAAAGCAATGGCTTTTTGTCAATTTGTGGATCGTATAAGTGTATTTATGAATAATTGTGGAGTTTTTAACTTCACTCATATATTGTCTGAAGAAGATAGCATATGAATTATTCCCGAAAGTCATGTTCCATTTGTAACTTACGAGTTGTCCATTATTGGGTAATTGTGAACTTATTACCCTTTGCAGTTATAACAGAAGACATAATGATAAAATGTTATGATTTACATTTGTTTCTTGAAAGCCATTTTTGGGACACATTATCAACATGTGATGTGGATTGTGCTGACACCATTTGGGAGTTTTCATTGTCAATTTCAAACAGCTCTTAAAGGGCAACACACACACACACACACACACACACACACACACACACACACACATCATGAACAGTAAGCTTCCAACCCATGTTGAGCCATGAAGGCTGAACTTCAAGCCCATACTTAAAGATCAGCTGACTGCCATACATATGAAGACATCAGCAATTTCGCCTCAAGTTGAGATGTACATTGTAACAGTAAAGTCCCTTGTAATGGTGTGATACAGCTATCATTCAGCTCTCCGTCGATCTGAAACATTTCTGTTAATGTCAATTTGCTCATTCTGTATCCCATTTCATAATGGTGTTGCAAGCACTGTAAATTGCAATAAATTGCAGCGACTGCAGTGACATTTTGAATATTCACAACTTAATTGTTGTTTCCTGTCTGTTGCCTTAGTAAATGAAATCATTGCAAATTGCTGTAATTGCAAACCTCTTGAAATGGACTCAAAGTCTGTATTCACATTGTATGTATTTCAAAAGAAGTACTGCCATATTGTTACGATCATCTTCAATTATGTAATGCTAAATCTTTTGATCTCAATCTTGACAAAAAAGAGAGAAAAAGTCAGAAGCTTGTGTCACATTTGTTGTACAGCACAATAAAATAGTGTCACGATATACAGCTGTACTTGTTAATTTATGAGTGTGAAGAAAGCATTTGAGTACTGGTAGTCATGAATAAGGTTGCTTCACTCCCTGTGCAATGTGATTATTCACTCCTGTTTTTTCTTCTGCCTCTGCCGCCTCTCACCCAACTTCAATTTTGCAGGAAATATCTTTAAATATTCATGATTCCTGATATAAATCACCTGATTTCTGGTTGAAATTGATAAGATCAATGCAAATATACTCCTGAAAAGGCATTAGGAAAGAACTATCATCTGAGTTTCCGACTCAATATACAATTAGCATGAATTTATAAGTGATTACAATATGAACCATCCAGCTTGCTGTGGCATTAGAATTTTTTTTTGAAGATGTTCATGAAAATATGGATGAAATTGTTTCTGGTAAGGCTAGGCAAGGTTACCTATTGAAAACATACCTACCAGTCATGTTACCTTCAGAAATCTGTTGATGCATCAATATTGAAATTTACTCAAAAGCTGTACATACAAGTGTCTGTGATGTGCTAGAGAATGTGAACAATGCTGTAATAAATGCAAATAGTGAGTAGTCCAAGATCAAATAAAGGTTTGCTATGAATTGACATATTGCATGTACATATAAAAGAGAGATTATTTGCCTTTGATAAGCTTGTATTCAGTCTCTAGTTTGATCTCGTGTTTTTATGAGTGCTGAGACCTTAACCTTTTGAAGACTAGTCCCGAGTATACTCAGGCAGGTGTCCATGGCAAATGTGTGTTGTTGCCAAATCAGCCCGTCCTCAATGGGTTAAGGTTTGCCTGAGTTTAATATGAGTGAATTGCAAGCTAGTAGTGTGTAGATGATGGAAAAGGTAGTGAAATTAGTGTGTGGAGCAAATGTGTGTTTTGTGTCTCTGAAAAAGTGTGATACTTGTCATTAGATTTACACACCTTGCATTTATTGTAAAGGTAGTGTGTCTTTTAGTCTAGAAACTGAGCTGTGTCTGCTGAATAAGGATTGAATGCCAAACCCTCCAACTATCCAGAACTATGTCTGGATGTGAGAGTAGGTATGAAAACAGTACTCTTCAACGTTCCTCACACTGCCTCATAGTTTTGTGATGATGAATCACTTTACCCCGTATTGTTGCTTTTATATATGATACAGGTTTTTCAATTTTCAGAGTAACTTGGATTAATTAACCTTGTTGTTTAGGTCGCGCTAATCGTCAAATGTGATGGCATGTTTCACTTCGCATGTTGGTTACTGCAAGCAAAGTTTTGTAGAGCCAAATGTCTTGTACATATTGCAGTTGGGAAATGCTGCATTTGAGTCTGACTGAGCAAACCTGAGACTGAGTAAAGCTTCTAACTCTGAAATGATAGTTTGGGCTCATCTACCCCTTCCCATGGACTGAATCATGGTGTATTTAGGGTCATGTACTATGGGAGGAGAAAGGAAAGAAACCAAGAATTTTTTGACTTCTTGAAAAACAACAACTTATAGAACAAATGTCATGTTACTGTTTTTCTTTTTCTGATATTTCATTGCAAGCAAGATAAATCCAGGTCAACATTTTGCAATCAGATCACTCCTATGTATGTTATGATAATTGCTGAATGCAGACTCCTCTGAGAATTAACTTCCTAATAATTGTGTATAGTTTCAGTTTTGTGATATTACGTTTTCAATGTGCAATGTTATACAATCCACTTATGATGTCCATGTTTTGTGAATGTATTTGTTTGTGTGCATTAGGGAGTTTGCACCAGGCTATGTATTGTATAGAGTTGTAAATTACAGAGCTTAGTAATCATTGTAGCCCAAAGGCTTTGTAATGAAGAAATGTTAAGCAATATCAGCTCCCCATGGGAAAAGACTCCTTTGTTTCTTGCTCTCTAATTTGTCAGCAAAGAACAAAATTTGTTGGTATGCATACTATATGTTCAGTCTTTATTGAAATTAATTAATTTCTTTTTACTTTATTACTTTTTATAGCCACAAAGAGAGGAGAAGGAAACTTGAAATCAGCATTCATTTGCATGAAAGCAGTTTTTTATTCGATGTGTTGCTTTAGTGTGTTATGAGGTGCTTTCACATGCCTTTTTTTCACATTCACAAGTGCACTTGTAATAGTTTTTATCAAATGTAAGTTCTGTCTTGTTAACCATTTTAGTTAATAGTTGTTTACCTTAAGGTGTGGAGCTATAATTACAACGGTATTTAAAATGATGAAATACTTTGTTGTAAATTTATTTAAGATTATTACTGACTGCTTAGATCAAGACGATGCCCTCATGTTTATGGTAACAAAGCCGTTGAGAGGTTGGGTGGCTTCCTGTAATTTAGAACATTTGATATGGAATCATTATTTCAGAACTTTGGTATGATAAGGTAAAGGAGACAGATAGGCTGTTAAATAGGCTGATATATTTTTATGATTGTGTACATATGCTAGTTTCTTTGCTTGCTGTCTTTTATAGGAGAAAGCCCTTTCTATGTCCTGAATGCATCTCTAGTTAAATATTTTACGTTTTTAGTTCACTTCTAAGCTACTTCAGGAAAAAATAGCTATCTACATATTCAAGGACAAAGCATAATGTTGAGAAGATTGATATCTATATTTCTTGTGTTTAATACAAGACCTCTATTCTCGAATACTGTATATGGCACATGTTTCTGTAATTGATCAGATATGGACTTGCTTTTTATGGCAGTTCTAAAATTCAAGTAATGCTGTGACATCTTTACACACGTTTAATTGTGTTTAAACACATATACATATATTACTAATTTACCATCTTGTGGTCCTATGGTTTATAGGACCATAAAATGGCAAATTAGTAGTATTTTGTCTCTGTTATTTTGGATCTATAGAATCACGTCTGAATGAATTCTCCACTTTTTCTTTCTACATTCTCAAATTTATGACTGATATTCATAGAATTGTTTCTCATGTTGGACTGTGCTTGGTCATATAATGTACTGTTCTTCTTGCTTTCTCTTCATTCATATCTTGCGTATTGTCACTTGGTTGACAAGACCTAGTATTTCAAAGTTTGGTGGGGTTTTTTTTTAAATCACTTTTTTTATTAATTGTTAAATAATCCTGTCCAAATCCTACAGGCAATTCCATGAAAAATGTTACCCAAGGGTGAAGAAATGAAAATCAAGAAACAACTTTGTTTTACCCTGGAAAGTATTCAGAAAGGGTCATATCAAACTGATATGATAAAGAAATTTGGTCCAATTTTGAAAAAAAAAATTCTAGCTATTGAAATAGTGTGTTCTGTATAATTTCCATGTTAGTCATCTGAAGTAGGAATTTTCACTATACAATGACTTTCAGGTAATTATAAATGCTATAATATAGCTGATGACTCATTTTGAACATCATCCTTCTTGGTATAGGAAGAAAATAATTCTTTTTTGAAAAATGAGCATTTATTTTTTTTTTAAATTTCCACCTCTTTTATAGTGTATTGTCTGTAACGTTTTAGATGTAAAAGTTTTTGTAGCACACTATGTGAAGGTCAAATTTTGTTCTACATTAAAATGCAAAGCTGAAATGTGATATCACACAACATGTCCACTCAGTTTTGCAAGAATCTGCATAATTCATTTTAAGAAGCGTTACGGACATGTTTTTACACTCTCCTGAACATTTCACATTTTTTAGATACGAGGTTTTGTCACCCCAACAGCACAGGTATACATAGTATAGATAAGAACAGTTTGTATACATGTATGCATGCTTTATCGTGTCTTGACAATGTGCCATTTAAAGCCATTAAGATTTTATGTTTACTGTGTTCTGCAGAGCTATGGGATTTTGTTTGTGTCAGTACTCCTGGGGACATAAGTTTGATATTTTAGTGTTGCTACACAAGGAGGAAATCGCGATTTTTCAAAAATTATTTTATTACCGGTAAGTTCCTAGAAGACTGTATGCATTGATGTAGTGAGTCTTGCATCTTGTTCATTGTAGGTAAATTACATGAAACTCAGAAGACATACCTTTATCAGAAATCATAACGTCATCTACAATTACTGTTTTTTAGATGTTAAGGGAAGAAATAGAAGTGTGTATGTCTTGTATCTTGTGGATCCCTTTTGGGTACAGAGTGGTACTGTGGGTCTGTCCTTGTGGGGATTTTTTTTTTTTTTTTAATGAAGTTAGAGCAAAGTGGACATTTAGAGATGACTGCTTTTGAAAGATTTCACATTCTAAACCAACTGATCCATAATACCACAATATAATTTCTCTCAAAATATATTTTGATACCATCAACTTGAATGTTCGGAGTCTTGCCTCTTGTTCATGAAGTTACAAATGTAGGCCGATTTAGGTAATTGTATTGTAATATTTACATTACTCAGAGATGAACGCTAACCTTTTTCCTCTGGTTTGCGCCATTTTGAATTTTAGTTGCTCGCTTGGTCCACCAACAGCTTTTTTGGAAATTTGGTGGCCTGATATAAATTTTTGGTAGCCCTAGGCCGCTGGGCTTCCACTCATGTCAAGCCCTGCATTAATGCTGTAATGTACATATCGTTCTACATGCCATCCCATATTTTCATGATCCATGTGAAATTCCCAACAAAATGTCCTGCTGTTAATTAATCTCCAAATTCTATAGAAGATAAGTGTGGGAGATGTTTTAACTTTGGGTGCTGTTCGTTATTCCGAAGGTTCGTTAATCTGAAACACACAAATTCCCTATACCTAGAGGTTCGTTAATCCGAACATTTGTGGCGTTATTCCAAAGGTTCGTTATTCCGGTTCGTTTATTCGAAAATGAAATGGGGTTCGAAGGTTCGTTGACCCGACAATGAAATAGGGTCCGTAATGAACCTTCGGAATAATGAGCTTTGTTTAATTTTCGGATTAACGAACCTTCGGAATAACGAACCTTATTTCATTTTCGGATTAATGAACCTTCGGAATAGCAATCCTTGTCACATTTTCGGATTAACGAACCTTGGGATTAACGAATCTTCGGAATATCAAACCTTCGCACTAAAGAACCTTTGTAATAACGAACCTTCGGAATAACGAACTGTAACCTTAACTTTATTGTGAAGAGTATCACTAATGTTAGATTAAAGAATCTTAGGAATAGAAAGTAGCGCCTGCCAATACTATTAAGAACTGCTGTGAAGCCAGTGATGAATACCAAGTAGTAGTATGGAAGTCAATTTTAGTGCTCTTAAAGCAGTGTCAGTTTCACTAACATGAAGCTACATCTCTTTATAGCCAGTTATTCAGCCATTGCATGGTGAAATCATGATATGTTTCCCTTTAAAGGCTACATCTCTGTGTAAAGACTATATATCTTAGTAAAGCAATTACTTTTTTATATTACTATACTTACATTTTTTTCATGCCTTGTGTATATTATATTTATAACTTGTTTTTGTGCCTACGGTCTGTAAGTATTGCAGTTTAAAAGACAGTTCTTAGAAGACTTTCTGCATCTGTTTTACCATGTTCTATTTTGACAAGTTTATTTTCAGTGTTGTGATATATTAATGACTGAATTATTTGTCCATGAAGTGCATATCGATACCATGCTAATATCATCTTGGTTCTTGTACATAATCAGTCTTTACAGATTTCTTAATGCAAAGTGGCAATCTGTTCAATTATTTGAATATTGATTGTATATTAAAAGTTGATGTACATATTCCAACTGTACTGTAGCACTTCAAATTTCCCCAGTGACATAAAGACAAAGTTATTGCTGTGTCAGGTAGTGGGGAATTCTGGGTTGAATGTGCTGGGGTGGTGTTTTGGTTTTGTTTTGGTTTTGTTTTTTTTTTTTTTTTTTTTTTTTTGGGGGGGGGGGAGTTGGTGGTTTATTGATTTTTTTTTTTCTTTCTGCTCAGCTAAAGCTTCTTTGAATTAATGTGCCATCTTACTTCTTCAAATATTGAAAGTAACATTGATAAACAAGCTAATAGTAGTCAACCTTTCAAGTCATAATCTACAAAAAGTGGCACTTAGTATATTCTCATGTTTGTGCCCAGTAGTCTGCTGTGTGTAATGAATTGTCAATAAGCATGTAACCATAGTCAAGCTACTCGTTAGCAAGTGTCTGCCATGTCATGTGCACATAACCATATGTATTGTAATGATGTATTCTTGTTTATGACAGAATGTTCAAGATGAATGCATTTTCACTTGTGATGTGATGGATTGCTATGAGCTGCAATTAAAAGTGGAAAAAGCTTACATGTGTTGTCTAGTGTAGATCAATTTTTTTTGCAGTCCATTTCAAACTATGATACTCACTCTGATTATTTGTTGAACCTAAAGTGGAATAAAAGTAAAATTTAAATGTGGATTGAGTGAATGCAGTAATATTAATAGGACACATAAGTGAAAGTTTGAGGAAAATTGGACGATCCATTCAAAATTAATGAATTTTTAAAAGTTTTGGTGCAGCCATCACTTCATGAGAAGACTACTACGGTTTGTAACATCATATGCAAAGAACGGTATAAAGAAAATATGAAGAAAAGTACACATTCGCTTGACTTGTTACTGACATATGTTAAGGATAATATTATGCCCTCTGCTCTCTAATAGAGGTAAGTCAAGTACTCTTTCATTATGGTAGAAAAGTGAAATATGTTCAATGTACTTTATCTTTTTTCCTCATATGTGACCCTGCACCACAAAACGAACAAGAAGTCGCCACACACAGCTTTTTAGTTAAGGGCAGATTCTGAAAGAGCTGACTCTAAGCTTTAAAATGATGTATAACTCAATTCAAATGGACTCCCCTTACATAGCTAAATACTGGAAAGAAAGCACACACTCTGGAAAAGTGTGAACTGAGAAAAGAGGCTCTGAAGTACAGGGTCTATTCAAGCGCTTTAAAGGAAACCAAAACCCAAAGAGGAATGTGGATTGAGTGAAAGCAGCAACATTAGTAGAACACATCAGTGAAAGTTTGAGGAAAATCGGACAATCGATGCAAAAGTTATGAATTTTTAAAGTTTTGGTGTTGGAACTGCTGGATGTGGAGACTACTGGAGGTTATGATGTCATGTGTGGACAACAATATAAAGAAAATATGAAAGGAATTCCACAAAAAATCACTTTTCTAGCATAATGAAAGAGCACATGACTAACTGCTTTCAGAAAGCAGGGGGAATAATTTCTGCCCTTAACATATGTCAGTATCAAGTTGATGGAATGTGAAACTTTTATGAAAAATGAATTTTTGTGGAATTCTCGCTATATTTCCTTTATATTGTTGTCCACAGATGACATCATAACCTCTAGTAGTCTCCTCATCCAGTGGTTCCAACACCAAAACTTTAAAAATTCATAACTTTTGCAACGATTGTCCGATTTTCTTCAAACTTTCACTGATGTGTTCTACTAATGTTGCTGCTTTCACTCAATCCACATTCTCTTTGGGTTTTGGTGTCCTTTGATCTTTTACAAGCTGTGCCAGCTGTGCATGGAAAGGGACAAAACACAGGATGTAAACCAATGGAGCAACAACAATGAAGGGATTAACAGATTAATCTGAAATTGAGCATGTTCTATCAACACATTCTGTCCATGATTAGTGTCAACTTCCAAAGCAGTAGCACTATCCTTTCAAAAGTTATCAGACTTGAAAGTAAAGAGTGTGCAGAGGATTTCAAGAAATGAAAAGGGGCCTCTAAGACATAACTGATCATTCTACTCTCCCCAAAAAGGGTAGTAGAAAAACTGCTAAAAACACACTTTCCTATTGATGCTATGATCCCAAACTTCAGAATAATGTAGAAGAAAAATTGCTCTTTCAGAAAATATGGAAAACTGAATATTGACTTGGTTGACCCATTTCACCTTTTTTGAGTCCTCACATAAAATCAAGGGGTGCGACTTTTTGTTTGTTTTGTGGTGGACGGTCACATATTGTTCTTCATAGTATGTGATGTCACAAACTATAGTAGTCTTCTCATCCAATGATGGCTGCACTATAACTTTAAAAATTCACAAATTTTGAATGGGCTGTCCCATTTTCCACAAACTTTCACTGATATGTTTTCCTAATATTGTTGCATTCACTCAACCCACACGTATATTTACCTCCGCCAAGGAGGTTACTGTAAAACGAGGAATATTCGCGTGCATTTTAATTTCATGAATTTCGCGAGTGCCAAGATTTTCAAAATTAAAATGCCCACGAAAGTTCTTGTCTACACTATATGCATTGAACGCCTGTGGCAATTCGTGAAAATTTCATGCCACGAAAAAGGCTGTCGGCTCCAATTCGCGAAAATGTCATTCCGCGAATATATCATGTTTTACAGTATGTTTTTGCCGGCGTTAGCTTGTTTGTTTATTTGTTTGTTTGTCTGTGTACAAAATAACTCAAAAAGTTGTTAACAGATTTAAATGAAACTTACAGGAAAGTTTTATCATGACACATGGAACAGATGATTAAATTTAGGTTGTTATTTGGAAATTTTTATGAATTTTTGAAGGATTTTTTTAATCTTTTGGCAGGTAGGGTCAATGAACTTGGGAGTTCAAGCTGCTTGTATTTTTGAGGTTTGCATACGCACACTACTCTGAAGTGTGTGCTCTGCTTTGGCAAGGCCCCACTCAGCTGAAAGCTGATGATGTAAACAAAAGATTTCTATTTTTGGAAAAGGGGCAATTTTCATCATGTATACGTATGAGTGGAGATCACTGATCTCTATGGAAGAACAAGATCAGTGGTGGAAATGATCTGTTTGGTGGAGGTCTGCCCTCTCAGAGTGCTTTTCTAGTTGGATATCTGTTGATGATCCAAGTTGACCCTCTACGGCCAAATTCTGTATTTCAGCCCTAGACACAGTTAACGAATTTCTGCAGAATTTGGCTGTACATGGTACATATTTTGCATCAAATAACATGGCTCAAAGTCCAGATCCAACAACATTTGGACCCCTTGCAGACTTGTGCGATAAAAAGTCTCATAACTGACAATTGATTATGCATGCTTCCTGAGTGACTCTTCCTGTAATTTGACAATGGGTCATTTCTCCATGAGCACCCCTCCACATTATGCAAAGCCTCAGAGTGTAAAGCAAGAAAAAAAAAGACAATTGTAGAGTTCATAGCATATTCTTCTTAATTTTCTAAAGTGCATATTTTACATATATGATATTCTGTAAATGTACAAACAAATATGAGCAGACAAGGTTAAGTTAAAGCAATTCTTTTGATTAAGCAAACAGCTTTCAAAGTCAGATTTAATTTGGTGGGGGGAGGGGGAAGAGGAGGAGGAGGAAGTTGATATGAAAAACAAAAATAAAACCATCAGAAACCAACAGAAATGTTTAAAAACAGCAAGACAGTTTTTTTAAGCTGTCACATCAGTGTAATATTGACTAAGGCAAAGCCTCATCAACATAATCCCTCTCCACCTCCATTTTACGGTAGCACATACATCTATTTATTCTACCATATATCTGCTTACTTTTCTTTGTGTGCTTAGTTATCTAGTTTTCTTCTTTTTAAACTTCAAACAATTATTTAATATTCACATGTCTGATACCATTAGACACTGTAGCTTTATACAACTGTTTCAATTACAATGTCGAACATAAAACAGGAAAGATTACCAAGAAGTAAAAGCTAGCTTCAAAATTTGAGGATAAGTATGGATTTCAGAGTCTGAAACAAACAATGGTAGAAGTATTTTAGAATAAGTCCTTTCAATATTATTAGTTGTGGCTATTTGCATGTGCATATTGATATCAAGTGAACCAAGTATTCAAATATGGCTCATAATGTGTGAAACTGACTTCATTTTTATTCCATTCCTAGTTGTTGTTGTTGTTTTTGTGTGTGTGTGTGTGTGTGAAATGAAGAGGCAATCAATTCCTTAACCCTAACTTACCTGGGCTATTTAGCGAGCTTGAATTCCTGGGGGGGGGGGGGGGGCATTATGGCCCCCCCTTCAGATCTCGGCCGTTGATCACGCGATCGCCGCAAAATTTTGCATGAACATAAAGCCGGATGTAATCTACAAGACTGTTAAGTTAAATTTTCAAAAAATTTGCATTTTCTATTTTAAATCAATTAATTATGCAAATATAAGCAAAAACCTCATTTTCGTCTGTAATTGGCTTACAAAAGCTTATGGAATGCTAATTTTTGGTGTGAATATTCCTAGTGACATTCCAAACATTTGTGTGTAAAAAAAAATTCAGTATCAAAATTAATTTCTTATGTTTTTTATTGTTTTATCAATTTTTTATGTATTTCCCTGTTTTTTCGAACTTTTGTTTTTGTTGTTTTTTTCAGCAGAATTTGTCATACACATTTTTTGAAGCATAATTATACTAAAATAAATTGATTTCAGCCATGAAAATTAAAAATATGACTCTTTATATGAATTAATTGAAAAAACACAATTTGTATTGACTTTGTACACAAAATCACGTTTTTGAGCAATTTTGGGGTTGACGAAAATTTTTTGAAGGGGCGTGACTTCGGAACGGTATGCCCGGGCGTGACAAATTTGGTCTCAAAAGTTGCGCGAGACCTGAAAGTAAAAAGTCAGCGAGCGCGCGGTCAAAAAATTTTGCGCACCGGAATGGTCGCGGAATTCGTCGAGGGGGGGGGCCATTATGGCCCCCCCCCCCCAGGTAAGTTAGGGTTAAGGGAATGTTACTTTGAATAAGGACATTGGCACAAGAACAAGTTTGCCAGAAGTTTAAACATTCAGACAAATTGTAAATCATGACTGTATAGAGGCAGGAAGAGCTTCCTTTTATATGGCACAAAATGGAACATGATAAAAATCATTATATTCCCCAACTATTATGTACATACTGCATGCAGAGCGCTGCACATTTTCTTTGCATGCAAACAAGCAGAACTAAAGTTAATTGAATATGGTGTATTTGACAGATTGACTTTGATATGCAAGGATATATTTGTGATATGTATTGAGAGAGGAGGCTTCCTGAAGCATCAATTGAGTCACATACATATGACTGACACTTCTGTAGAAATCAAACATTACCATAGGTTGCCATGTGAGTTTACTTATTGTATTCTGTTGGCTGTATCCTTTTGAACATTTGTCTAATCTCACTATAATTGTCATTCTAATGTTCATTTCACTTTACTTATGCCATGTGTGTGTGAACTCAGGTGATGGCAACTACCAGTATTCTCCAGTATGTCCCCCCACCCCCCCCCCCCCCCAAAAAAAAAAAAATGCAATTGGATTCCACATTGATAACTTTCAAAATGATTAAACAATATAAGTGCTGTTTCAGATAATGAAACTATAACTTGACCAACATTTGGCAGAAAGCCCCATTCAATTTGGTGGTCACACAGCAATGTGTAACATTGTAAAGCATGACATGAGTCCGTTTCTTCCCAGTATAGCACTTGGATGCTACTGTGTATTAACCCGTTTCATACAGGAACCTGGTGGCATGCATATTTAAAGTCTATGGGCATTTCAGAATTCAGTATGGAACGGGTTAATATGTGAACACAGTGGACAGAACTTGGAGGGAAGGGATTCCATACATGCTCTCTAGACCTTTGTTTCTCTTTGACCACTAAAGCAAATCAGATTCTGTACGGTGCAGGTAATAAGTTATAGTTTCATACCTTTAAATTGCATTTGGATTGATTCTTTATTTTCAAAGTTATCATGGAAATTGCAGTTGGAGTTTGTTTGTTTTTTATGGGGGGGGGGGAGCGACATAACGGTATATCAGTGGCTGCATGATGAACTGATTGAAAGAGAGAGAGAGAGAGAGAGAGAGAACAGAAAAATCTATTATGAAAAACTGGCTTGAATAACACAAATGCAGCCAATACTTCACCCTGGAAACCTATCTTTTTTTAATAGAAGCACTAAAATGAGGAGAACAAGAGGATGAAAGTTTGATCAAATTCTGCTAAAAACTGAGAAAGTCATGACTTTTTAAAGCTGTCATTGATCAAACACAAATTGGCAGTTCTGCGATGTCACTTGCAAACTCAGCCCCTATTTGTAAAATAGGACATTTTCCTACCAAGTAAATTTTCTATCATATGTGCACCCTCAATACAAACTCCATATTTTACTATGCAACCACTGATTGCAATATATAAGTATATGTGTGTGTGTAGGCACCTAGGCCTATGTATATACATTGTATATGTATATGAACATATAAATGTTATTATATGTATGTATATACATATATATATATATTATATATATATATATATATATATATATATATATATATATATATATATATATGTCATCATCATCATCATCATCAATAATGAAAAAGGAGAAAATGGATATTTGTATATGCACAGAGCAATAGGAAGGTGAGCTCATATGATTATTACATTACAAAGTTGTTAATTTGTGCCTGGTTGATTAAAAAAATAATAATGATAACTTTCCTACACATGTAGTTTTGATCAGAATGTCCCGTTCCTGTCATTTTCTACTTTAATTTAGACAAACAACTTTCAGGGCGGGCTACAAATACTGAACAGATTCTGAACTCCAAATGCTCAATCTGATTTTGTAAGATGAATTCAGGGCTGCCAACATTGGAAGCTAGTTGAGAGTGAGACTCCCATAGACCAATGCTATGATTTAGGAGTCAAAATGAGTGAGATCAATAGAAATGCATGCAAATGAAATAAAGTTTTAGAGTGAGAAAGGACCAAAATGAGTGCGTCTCACTCTCAATGAGTGAGAGTTGGCAGCCCCGTGAATTTCATTTTAAGAGGGCGCTATTCCTCAATGTCCACTGACAAGATGGAACACAGCAAGGAGTACGTACGCCTACTAATGCACTTCTGTTCAAAGTCCATCACTTTGCATAGTTACCCATTTATTTGTAGCAGTAGATGGATAGGGCATTTAATGCATTTTTGAAAGTTTGCATGCAGATTCAGAAAAATTAGGGCATTATCTGCATATACATGTATAACAGAGTACACAGTTTCAAATTCATAAATATTTAATTTCATTGTGATTCACAACACCTTTCTTTTTTTTCTTTTTTTTAAAGAGCTTCTACCCCTGTTTACTTTTCACTAAAAATTTGCTTACCCAAACCGGTTACCGGTAGTCATTTAAAAATATTGCAGAGTATTGGGGATAAGTTTTCACCTTGGCAAACTCCACTGTTGCATGAAAACGCTGGTGATTTTCAGTTGTCTTTCATTACACACAACTTCGCTTGCCCATACAAATGAACGACATAATTTTTACAATTCCAATTGATTCTACATTGTACTTTAATTGCTTTTTATTTTACTTTTACTTTTCTTCTTCTCCTTCTTTTTACTTTTAGTCTGTGTATACTCGGTTACAGCTCGTCATTCCGAAGGTTGTTATTCCGAAGGTTCTTTAGTCCGAAGGTTCGTTATTCCAAAGATTCGTTATTCCGAAGGTTCGTTAATCCGAAAATGTGACGAGGTTTGTTATTCCGAAGGTTCATTAATCCGAAAATGAAATAAGGTTCGTTATTCCGAAGGTTCGTTAACCAGAAAATGAACCAAAGCTCATTGTTCCGAAGATTCCTTTGGACCCTATATCACTTCGGATCAACGAACCTTCGGGACGAACCCTATTTCATTTTCGGATAAACGAGCCTTCGGAATAGCGAACCCTATTTCATTTTCGGATTAACGGACCTTCAGAATAACGCCACAAATGTTCGGATTAACGAACCCTTTTTCATTTTCAGATTACTAGTAATGAACCTCTAGGCGTGTGTTTCGGATTCGAAAATTCGGAATAACGAACCTTCAGAATAACGAACAGCACCCGTATACGAATATACCACGGTACCGTACTCGATACATTCTTTCCCCGTAGAAATTAGTCACTTCAGATTAATTTGAGCCTATCTCACATTCATTGCTAGTAATCACTATGTTGATGAAAATTACAGTTAAAAGTCGTTCTTAAACAAACAAATGAACAAACACATCACGATTTACTAGTTAGTGATAGTAGAACTTGTCGTGAAGTGTTCCGTGACATGTGTCTGAAAATGGCATCAGTCCGGATAATACCGCGCAACTCGTTTACAGGAGACGAATGCAATACAGATCTTGAGGTATGGAACTACTAGTGCGCGTTTGCCATCCGCCCATAGATTCCGTGGTTCGCTCTTAGTTGTGCTATGATATCTTGACTGTTTTGTCTTGACATCCTTGGTTCGGTTGTGGACGTGGTGGTGGTACATGTATCTTTTATTACGATGAATATGTACAGCGGAGGTATGGCTGGCTACGTTATCGCATGCAGTGACAGGGCCAACCTGGGCCAGCTAGACAGGCTCGCTCGCTCGCTGGGTAGTAAACGCGGTGTATTTTTTTTTGTACGCGCTACACGTACACGTACGTCTTTCATGAAGCTTGAAGAGGACACGGAAGTTCCTTGCATTGATTGTCGATCAATGTGATAGCATCCCATCGGTAAGCGACTGGATTTAGCATTTACATAACAGTTTTATAAGGCACTTCCGAAGTATAATGTGTTTACAAGACGCAGAGTCTAAAATGATGATTGAGTTATGACATGGAGAGTAATTCTGGACGTTTGATCCAGGATCGAACGAATCATTTTCTTGATAGCGCCAAGTATTATGGCTGCTGCATGCGGCATAGCTTGGGTAGTGCACTGTCCCTGGCTTGGTGCGGGTAAGGGATTTAACTCCCTAACGTTAAAGACCTGTGCAGTGGGTTTTATCGTGCTACTACTTCATCATGGCTTTCCATGAACACGATAAGTCTATTGAAAATCTAATGAAAATGTTTTTAGATATATTGTATCGTGAAACTCCAACCACAAGTTCTGGTGGATGGCTATTGACGACGTACGTTGTATCGTTAGAGTGTAATGTAATGTCTCGCGTGAGTGTTGGGTTGTGAGATATGTATTATGTAAATTACTAAAAAGCAGTGCAGTGTGTGTAGACGTTTCTAAACTAAACCTATGTTATTATGAAATGTTAGATGATCAACAATCCTGGAAAAAAATAGTAATGTGTTTATTCACACATTGTGGGCAGGCTGCATTGAACTTATTCTACTTTAGTGCATATTGCCACAATAACTCATCACCAGATGGACAAATGGCACACCTTGAACTGAGATATTTTAGTCAGATTGCAATGATTTAGGAATCATTAAATGTTGAATACTGTTCACGACATGATATAATTTCAAGAATTTTTAATTTCCTTACGGCACTCTTGCATAAATTTTATCATAACAAAGATTTGGAACATGTACAATCTTAACATGGTTCCATGCCTTAAATAGTCATGATACAACTGTAACACCACAGCTTCCAGATCTTTTAAATTCTGTTCAAAGTATTCATTGTCAGTTATGGGATGTGTCACTGAGCATTACTGTATATCAGTACAGAAGCCAGTCTCTAGCTAATGCAAGGCTGACACTTGCATGACTTTTGGCCACGTTTTTGTCGTGGCAAGTCGTGCCATTTTGGGGCACGAACTGGGAGGCTCCCGCACTGTTCACGACTAGTTCAGGCATAGTTCACGACGAGTTCACAAATACTTCACGAACGCGTGCCCATCAGTGTCCACATTGACACAAACTGGCACGACGAGTTCACGCATAGTTTGCGCATAGTTTGCCCATAGTTAACGCACTTCCCGCATCGGCACGACGAGTTTGCGCAATTCGGACAGTGTCATGCCGACTTGGGCACGCCATATAAAAAGGGGGCCTCCCCAACCCCTGGTCATTTTTGGATTGGTTGCGGAAGAGACAACATGCTGAATACTTGTACATATTTGTTGTTTGCTGTTTTCATGTTTATAAATTGCTATCTTATTTCAAAACACTCGTTTTTCTTTTTAACCTTAAAATAAAGTTAAAGAGAAACGAAAACGAAAAGAAACAAAAAAAAATTAAATGAAAAAGAAACGAAAAAATAAAGGACAATGAAAAAACCAAACAACAAAACTCCCCTCCCCCACTCCCCCCCCCAAAAAAAAAAGTAAAAAGGAAACAAAACAAAAACGAAAAAGAAACGACAAAAGAAAAAAAAGAAGAAACGGAAAAAGACACGAATAAAGAAACGGAAAAGAAAAGGAAAAAAGAAAAGGAGAAATGAAAACGAATAATAAAAGAAAAGAAGTCCCCTCCCCCACTCACCCCCCAAAAAAGAAAGAAGAAACAAAGAAATAGAAGTTAACGAAAAGAGAAACGAAAAGAAAGAGAAACGGAAAAGAAACGCAAGAAACAAAGGATGTCGTAGTTTTTTTTTGGGGGGGGGGGGTGGGTGAGGGGACTTTCTTGCGTTTCTTACCCTATATATACCCCCGCACCGACGCGAGCGCCACTGTCGCGCAGTAGTCATGAACTGTTCGTGAACTGCTCGTGAACTTGTCGTGAACTGCTCGTGCCGTGTGCATACTGTTCATGAAGTCTGTAAACTAGTCGTGCCATCAATGCGTGAAGTACACGTGACCGTGTCAGTGGGAAGGCACAGCCACGCTGCGACGCGCACCAATTCGTGAACATGTCGTGAACTACTCGTGAACCATTCGTGGCAGTTCGTTTCAGTCGTGGCATGGCACGCACTGCCACGCACTAGCACGCATCCTCCCGCATCGTCCCGACGAGTTCACGACGAGTTCACGAACAGTTTGAGCATAGTTCACGACCTAGTCGCGACATTTTGTCGTGACCAAAATTTTGAACATTTCAAAATTCTCGTCCCAACATGGCACGCAGTCACGACGGATTTATGCACACTTCACGCCAGTTTACCACTAGTTTGCGCACTAGCACGACTCGAGTCGTGCCAATGCCTGCCACAGAATCGTGCAAGTGTCAGCCTGGCTTAACAGTGGTATTATACAATGTGGCCAGCTACTGTAAAAGTGGATATTTTCGCATGACTAATTTTTGGCGCTTTGCCGGGCCGGAAGAGTTTCGCGTGTTTTTAATTCCGCGGAATCAAGACATCACGCACAGGCACATATGGCAAGCAAAAATATTCGCGTGCTTTTATTTTCGCGCTAGTTTCTGGTTGCGCGAAATGCGCGAAAATTTGAACACCGCGAAAATTTCCACTTTTACAGTAACCTATTATAAACGTTATATTGTCACTAAGTTCATCTAGCAGTTTACTAGGGCTAGGAATATAGAAACTTCTTGTTAATGTCCTACATTTAACACAATGTTTATTACATCGACAGTGATATTCAACCATGGTAAAGACAGTTAAGCGACGCATGTCGGATCCCCAGGTCATCCTCCAGTTGTGGGAGGCCATTACCTTTATACGCCAGCAGCGGCAGGTGGCCAACATGGAGCGTATTGTGGCATTTATGAGCAAACACTACAGCTGCTCTGCCAAGGAAACGCAGCGCCAGATTGTCCATGCTGTCAAGGAGAACCTGCTGGTCAAGGAACTGTCCAAGTCCAAGGTTGGCAGCAGGGCTGGGACCACCCAGGATGGTTTCTGGTGTGCTGAAGAGAGGACAGAAGAAGTAAGAACATAAGTGGAAAGTTGATTGATGATGTCATATATTTTGCAAAGTTGTAAGGATCACACAGTTTAAAGCATTTAATAAAGAGATTTACTCTGAATGAAATAAAGTATTTTCCATGCTTCTTTACTGTGAAAGTTGTCAGTTAGCTAACTGCTTTGGCATGTGAATCAAATACCTTGGCATGCATTAACAGCATCTAATTTTTAGGAAGTTTGCATTTGTTTCACTTTGATAAATTTTGAGCTACGCTACTGCGGGCCTCTTCATTGCAATAAAGACATGGATAATACAATTGTGTCACAGATTTTGGGGACACGCGATTTCATGTAATGTCAACTGGATAATCCAGTGCTGACATGGGCAAGACAAATTAGAAAATCTTGACTTCTCTTGTGTGTCCAGTCAGACAGTGATATGATGTCCGAATAGACCAGTTCCAGTTCATAATTCCACTTTGCACATGAGCAGAAAAAGGTCATTTGTACCGACAGGCATTTTGGTTTGTTAATTCACTGAGTGTAAGTATCTGTGATGTCATGATTATTCATGTGATCCTTTTCTAAATGTGCTTGCAGCACATCCTCCTGACAGCAAGCCTGGTATTTGGCATTATCAAAAGAAAAAGATTGTTATTGCATTCAATACAAAACAATGAGATGGATGCCTGCTAATATGTCAACTGACATACTATTCTGGTCATCTGGTCTAAACACAAGTTCATTCTTTGTTTGAACACAAATTCCATTAGTTGTTACGTCCTGGCAAGCTTATGCATTATGCCGCTTTGAAAACGAGTGAAGTGCCTAACCAACTGAGAAAAAGAGAAAGGTCATTTGTACCACTTTGTATGTGAGCTGATTACACACTGACTTATTGCTCCCTTCTGTGTACAATAGCCACCAGTTGACTTACCACATTTCATAGCAACAGAAATTGGGCTACTCATGGAGTGATACTGTACTGATAACTTTGAAATCTGAAAGTGATTTTTATGTGTTTTTATGTTCATGCTCTAATGATTTGTCAATCACGATGATATTCAGAGCATTTTCAGCTTTTGATAATGAGATTATTAGTTCAACTCATTTTTTTTAAACATGTAGTCAGAAGAGCCCCATGACTGGTACTGCTTCAAATGTCACAAGGGAGGTGAAGTGTTGTGCTGTGGCACCTGCTATCGTGTCTACCATCCAGAATGTGTCAACGTTGAACCAGAGAAGGTTCTCAGCCTCTGGATCTGCCCATACTGTGAGGTAAGGTGATAGTCAGAGTCAAGTCTTAGTGATGATGTACCAGGAGACGGGTGCCAAATGATTAGATCCCTCATTCCTTTTCTACAAATATAGGTTCCTTAAAAACATGGTGATTCCCCCTACAGTTGATACGCGGGAGACCCAGTTCCCAAAGCATTTGGTTGATATCAGACCAGTCTTCAAGGAGCTGATCTATAATTTGTCCCTAAGTTTTGTGTTTAAATAAAAAAAAAAAATTGTATGCAGATGTCTCCATGCCAGATACCCCTTTATCAGGTACTCTGCGGAGTAGGTAGTTTTCATAACATATTCAAACTGTGTGCATACCTTTTAAACAGAGGTTGTTCTTGACAACCTGAAAGCATGTTTGAAGCTTGTCCAATATAGCAACAAATGATATACATATGCAAACTGGACTCCAGCAGTTGAATTTTATTCAAGAAGAGCAGGTTAATGGAGATTACTGTACTATGAAGTCATTTACATGAACAAAAAGAAAAATACAAGTATTTACCGACCATTGTTACCTTTTGAACTGTCCTTTGTAGATATGATAAGGTCATATTGATTTTCCCACAGAGATACTGTACATTCTATTTGACAACAATATCTGTACTAATTAACATATATACCGACAGTGTGCTTGTTATTTGCTATTTGTCACTCTTTCACTTTCACTTCATGTAATTTTGTTTGTGTGTGTTTGTTACATACATGTTTACGATTATTATCATTATCATTATTTATGCTTGTTCTGTGCTGGATGTTTCTCATTCAGTATCATGCTAAGCTTGAAAAGGGCCTTTACATTTGTTAGCCCTTAAAAGGCCATTGAACTTACCATATTTTCTGGCATAGAAGCTGCACCCCCCTATATAGGTCCCTAATGGGAAAATTGGTTTTAATGGCAAGAATTGTCTGTGGAGGTAGTGGCACACAAATGTTGGATAATTACATGGAATGCTCAGGTTTTAGACTAATCTTTCTTGTACCAGTGTATAAGCCACACCCCCTTTTCAGCATGTAATCCAGTGGAAAAAGGTGCTGCTTACTATTAGTATACACTTGCAGATACGGTACATAGTTCTGAAAAGAGGCATTAGGACTAAAAGGCACTGAAGAGGATGGATGGGTTGAAAGCTAAAATAGGACTGTTCATTTTTTTTTCTTTTTTTTGCAAAAAAAAAGAAAAGAATGTAGACATGTTGAGCTGACTGACACTTCTTGAAAAATTGAGCTGTCATTTTGCCAAGTTTATGGCTGTCCAGCGAAAGCAAAATTTGTGGTTGCTGGTTTGATTAGGCAGGAGTCTGGGCAGGTTTGAATGTATTACATTTATAGAATGTTGAGAAGTCTCAACAAGTATGTTTCATGATTGATAAGTCCAGGCATGGAAAATACATCACCAGATCATTTCAATGAAACCCCAGGTTGAATGAATGTCCTGTGTCCTCATGTTTTGTCTGTGGCAGGCTTGTAGGAAGAAGAGTGTGTCTACAAGCAAGTGGGAGCTTAATAAGATTCTTCACCATGTCATCAACAGAATGAAAGATAAGGTTTGTACACTAATGCAAAGGGCTCCAGACTTCTTCTTGTAGAGCGTCTGTATTCAGTCATCTATCTACCCATGGCTCTATACTAGCTTTTTTTTTAAATAATCTTAACCCTAACAGGGCCGGGGGGGCAGAATCCGCCCCCTCCTCAACGTTTCGTGCTATAATTCTGTAACGCAAGAAAGCCTCGTCGCAAGGCCCCTTGACTTTCTTCGTTCAAGTCTCGCGCAACTTTTGAGACCAAATTTGCAACGTCAGCGCATACTTTTTCAAAGCCATGCCCATTTTTTTAACGGCACGTCGCCCCAAAACGGGCACAATCTTGTGATTTTGTGTACATTTCCGATGGAAAACAGTGCTCTGTCATGAAAGTCATAAAAACCTGATTATTTTTACAATTAATCACTTTCATTGATTAATTGTATGCTAATTATGGTAGAAAAGTGGTCAGTGACAATTTCCAATAAGAAATAAAGAAAAAACAAAAGTTGAAAAACAAAGAAATACATAAGAAATTCTAAAAACAATGAAATACATAAGAATTGAAACGAGTTTTGGAAGTTTTTGTGATGCACAATTGTTGAATATGCTAAAACAGATATACAGACCAAAAAGTAGACTCTTAATGCTTTGAAATAGGCTAAGATATGATCTTGAGCTAAATTTGCATAATTAATTAATTAAAATTAGAAATTGGTTGTTTCAAAAAATCTTATGACACAATCTTGTAGATTATGACGTGGGTGTCACACATGCCAAATTTCATCGCGATCACACCACCGATGGCCGAGATCTCGGGGGGGCAGAAACCCCCCCCCCCCCCCCATCCAGTTTTAGCATCGCCAAAAAAGCCTGGCCTGATTAGGGTTAATATATCTGCTGTGAAGATGTACTGACCAGTAATAGTCGGTGAGCATCAGTTAAGTCAAAGTCGTAAACTGATGTTTCCTCCTAAACATATCTCCTGATTTTGAATTTTATATTCGGTAATGATTAGTGCAGAGACTCCAACTCTCCTGCTTTCGACGGGAGATCTCCCGCCGAAAGCCCGTTTTTGCAAAATCTCCCGTTCTCCTGCTTGAGATGCAATTCCTCCCGCCCTGGCTCTGTGTCTCCCGCTTGAAGTTATATCTTACTTAGTATCATCGTATGTCAAAAAATAAGCATGAGATAGCACGAGAGAGCATCTGAAACCCTAAAGCTTCCAGGGCCCACCCAGGCCGCAAGGGACTTCGCGCTCGTGATGTGCACTTCGCGCACATAAATTTGGAGTCTCCCGTTTGCAAGGAGTTTCAGGCGGGAGAATCTCCAGATCAGAAGGCGCTTGGGATTGGAGTCTCTGTTAGTGTTGCATGGAAAAGAATAGAAAAATAAGGTATTATTTTATAGAAAAGACTCAAAATGTATGACTATGGGGGACATAGGGAAGTACATAAGTCTATGCACATGCGTGACTCTTGTGTGAGAGTCGGGCATGTCATACTGCCAGCATCCAGATCAGTGCCCTGTCACACATGATAACCAATTCTGCCTAAGCACTGCACGTGAATTAGTAAGTGGGACTACACAGAGCCCATCATGTGTACGGTGCAAACAATCACAGGTTCGTGAATGACATTGCATTGAAATTTTACCCCCCAACACAACCGTTTCGTGCATAGATATGGAAAGATATTTGAAACAGAGCTTTGTTATATATTCATCAATCATATGTGAAGGTATTAGAACCAACAAATAAATTTAAATGAGTCTTGTTACAACATGTTTTTCACATTTTTAGCCATGGCTCACCTAAAATTTGTTGTACAAACAGGTGAGAGTAATGAAATTGGTGTTAAGATTTTAATCTCAATACAAAATATTTACCTCCAGAAATTTCAGCTGATGATGCTATACAGCCTTCATCAGCGGAATGACCCGTCTTTGCCTTGATCACATTCAGTTGGTGAGCGGGTCATAGACTTTTGGAAGTTTGTAGCGCCCTCCATCTTTGTTGAGAGAATAAGAGCTTTCTTTTTCATCAAATTTGACATTTAAATTATTTCATTCCATGATTGCTGAGACGAGATATGAGCTGTGCCATGCTGGTAATAATTTGGGGGATAATTGGATATTTATGCAAATTAGCATTTCTGTCACAGAGCTTTTGGTGAGTTAATTGCTCTGTTGCCCACCCCTGTGAAAGGCTATAGGTATTGTATTACCAGTATACAAAAATGCAATTGAGAAGGCCTAGACATCCAGACTCTACTTGAGCCAAATCTCCTGTTTGCTGTACTTTGAATTTTACGGTAGAGATACAGTGGTTCCAATATGTCCTTCATTTCTTTTTAAATAGCTCATATGAATCTGGCATTCTTTCATATTATAAATGATCATCACACTCAATGGAGTGTACACATTTCACAATTTCAACCCAAGTTTACTGTGATGATGCTTCTCTTACCTTTGTATGCTGACTGTAGTCTCGAGACTTGACAAAGAAACTCAACCTGAATGAATTGCCAAACTACTACAACTTGGTCTATCACCATGTAGATCTTGCCACAATGATGCAGGTAAGGATTCCTAATTCTGCAGTGTAAGTAATTTGTATTGCATATCGGGTGATGCCCCCCAAGTGCTTGTATGTGATACATTTCCATACATTATTGATATTATGAAAGCGAATGATATTTGCAGTGCTCCCACCAAAACCTCTTTTTCTTAGACTGTCCCAGTATCCAAAATTTTCATTGAGTAATACAAGGTTACTTGTCTACCTGTACTTTGAAAATGGATGATGCGTCATCATTTTCAATTTTTATGCCTCCGCCACAAAGAGGCATTATGTTTTCGGGTTGTCCGTCCGTCCGTCCGCCCTTCGTCAGTCCTTCCGTCTGCAATCAATTTTGTGGACAGCATATCTAAAAAACTGTTAGAGGTATCGTAATGAAACGTGGCATGTATATGTATGAGTGGGCGAAGTTGTGCCTATCAACTTTTGGGCGCACA
This sequence comes from Diadema antillarum, assembly GCF_040938485.1. Lineage (NCBI taxonomy): Eukaryota > Metazoa > Echinodermata > Echinoidea > Diadematoida > Diadematidae > Diadema > Diadema antillarum. The sequence continues at coordinate 40,878 of NW_027272180.1, read as the reverse complement.
TGCTTAAGGTCAAAGGTCAAAAGGTCAAGGTCAAATGCTCAAAATTTCACTATTTCCCCTATATCTATGCAATGCCTGGAGGTATTTTCTTGAAACATGGTGTATACATGAACTACCAAATAAAGATTCCCCAGAGAGAGCTTTGGGTCATGAGGTCAAAGGTCAAGGGTCAAAGGTCAAGTGAAAATGTTAAAATTTCACTTTTTTCTCCATATCTCATTAAATATTTCAAAGTGTCTTCATGGAACTTAGTATATATGCATGTACTGACTGGCAGTGATCATGTAGGGAATTTAGGGGTCATGAGTCAAAGGTCAGGGGTCAAAGGTCAAGGTCAATTCATCAAAATGTCATTATTTCTCTCTTATCTATGCAATGCCTGCAGGATTTTTTTCTTGAAACTTAGTGTATGCATGTATTATCCAATACAGATTCTCTTGGAGGTTTCTTGCCAAAAGGTCAAAGGTCAAGTGAAAGTGCTAAATTTCACTTCTTCTTTAAACCTATAAAAGGGTCAAAAGTTGGGTACAAATCCTCAAATCCCCAAATACCTGCACTCTTAGACAGTATAGCCATTCATCCAAATAAACCTAGTTCAAGGAAAGTGAACACTCAATGCATTTGTGACAAACCTGTCATTACCTCCACCAAGGGAGGAGGTTATGTTTTCATTACCGTTGGTTTGTTCGTTCGTTTGTTCGTTTGTCTGTGCGCAAAATAACTAAAAAAGTAGATAACGGATTGGGATGAAACTTGCAGGAAAGGTTGAGAATGACACGAGTAACAAACGATTAACTTTTGGTAGTGATCCGAGAATTTTTGGGGAATTTATGAAGGATTTTTGATATTTTGGCAGGGAGTGTCAGTGAACTTGGGAGTTCAGGCTGCGCATATTTGAGGTTTGCATGCGCGCACTAAAGTGCGTGCTCTAGTTTCTGCTGGGGTGAGGCGCGCTGTGCAGCTGAGGGTTTATGACGTAACAAATTCTTCTATATTGGGAAATCGGTGACTTTCAGCACAGCATGGGTGGAAATATCTCTATGGAAGAACAAGATCAGTGGTGAAAATGATTTGCATGCTTGGCGGAGGTCTGCGCTCTCGGAGTGCTTTTCTAGTTTTAATATTTTGCCAGTTATGCGGAGAACCATGCATTATGGCGGAGGCATACCAATCGCCATAGCAACATTTCTAGTTTGTTTATTTATTAATCTAGACTTGTCTTTGGTGAAGTTGATGCTATTTTGGCTAATCTTGAACTTCTCACATGCTGTTATCTTTCATATGGCCGTGAGACACTAAGGTATTGTTACTGAGTAGATAAGTGATTGTATGTCACTTCCTAATTTCTTACAGATGATGGGAGACATAGTATCAGATGTGCTGGTGTTTGCTGAATGGAGAAAGTTAGATCAGTAATCAGCTTGCAGCAAATGGCAAACGTCCTGAATTAAATGATTACAATCAAACTACCCTGTTGCTAATTATGTCACTTAACCATTTGAAGATTTATGTTGCACCATATAACCATTTGGAAATATATCTTGCACAGAAATTGACTGAGAAGAAGTACCGTTCCATTGAAGAGTTCCAGGGAGATGCAGACGCCATGACCCATGTCGCAGCCATCTACTATGGGACTGACAGTGACAGGTTTAGGCTGTGCATGTTGATTCTTGAAGACTGTCTGTATGATGTGAGTCAAAGTGCTCTGGATTATGTTCACATTAATAATAAGGCAAAAAAAAAAAATTGTTGCATTGGCGTAACCCGCCCAACCCTAAAAATTCCGCCGACCCTATGTTTTTTTATTTCTTTTTTTTGCTATCGATATCAAGTATCTTGTTCGATCGCAAAAACCCGGAAGTGGAAACGGCTCTGGGGATGAACGAGGGAAGTCGCATAGCCTCGCTTGATCGATACGTCATCTGTTTCCAATACGGACGAGACTCTATCAAGATTTATACAATGTATACTTTGCATTCAGACTGCAATGTGTTGTGTACAGTTTTGCCATAGGTTTCTTGTGTGGAGAACTTACACAAATCTAAATATGTGGGACTGTATTAGAGATCTCCGTGTGCGATGAAAAGATCGTACACATGGGTCAATTTGCATCTATCTTATCTAAGTCAAAATAGTAAAATATGAAGTGAAAACATTCAGGATAGGGATTTCAACATCTTTAAATTCAGTGTAGGGGTATAGTTCCAGTAATATCGGCCTCATAAATGATTTGTAGAATAGATGAACACTGCACATTCGGTGCAGCAGTTGTACAATGTTTACTGAGCACTAACAGCAGTGCCAGCAATGAATGGGTCTCTTAGCCGGGGCCAGCGGGACATCGACAAGGTGTAAAGGATCTACGGAGCAATAGGGTTACAGTAGCCTCCTGCTGGCTGCCTGAAATGAAGCTGTACAGTCTTGACTTGGGTGTAGTATGTTGACTGTTTATTATTATTACACAGGAACCATCACTATGCGAAACTTTAGTTCAATGCAGGTTTATCAAAGATAAAATAAAGAGTCTTCATATGGGATTTCCTGGCATTTGACGATAGAATTTTCACATCTTAGAGCTGTTGTAAAAACTACAGTCATAGTCAACCTTGCCTATTAAAGCTGAATCTGTTATAGGACTGAAGAAATAGCTTAGATTTAAAGAAAATTTGTCTTTAAAACAATAGAATATAAAGAGGAGAGAACTTTATAAGACCTTTGACTTAGGCGATTATTTGACTTATGCAAGTTCAATTTAGGCAAGGTTCACTGTACTAGTTTGTTTGGTTTTTTTTTTTGGGGGGGGGGGGGCAGTCGCCGAAGGGGGGTACTTGATCCGGGGGAAATTTTGGGAGGGATTTATTAGAAAAAAAGTAAAAAAATAAAAAAAATCCCTACCAACCTACCCTATTTTTCAGTGACCCGATACTCCAATGCAACATCTTTTTTTTTTTTTGGCCTAATGATAATTACAGTTTGCAACGACGACAAACCAGTGATATACTGTCAGAATTGATCAGTATTTGACATTTCTTTTACTCATGCATATCTCTGCCTGTTAATGATACTTAAGGCATTACATTTCTGAAATTATGGCAATAAGAAGGCAAAGGTCACTGCATTTTGGTTTAGATGGTTATTTTCCAGCTAGTGTGCAACTTCTTGCAGGAATGTCTCAGGGTAATATCATCTATGAGAAAATTAGACATGAATAATTATTAAGTTGCTTGAAATAACAAGTACAATGTAATACAAGTTAGATCACCCAAATTTAGTTAGAGTGCTATTTTCTGGCCTTAGATTGCATTCATAAGTTAAGATTACATGGTGTCATGGCTTAAGTAATTAGGAAAACATTTATTTTGTGCAGAGAGGGTTAAAGGTTAAAGGTCAATCTTTTTTCAGTGACCAGAATCTGTGAACTCAAAATGTAAATGAAAGGCCTTGCATATGTACAGCACATATAGTGATTGCATGAGTAGCATGGGCATCCTAGTTCTAGTCGACTGCATGGCAGTTGAATTGCTCCAGATTTATTGCCTGTAACATGTATTTCCTCTTTCATCTGCCAGAATGCAACATTATATTTTCACAAGGTCGGCATGGTCTTCATGTGTCGTTCACACACACTGCTCAGGGCAAATTAATTGTGAGAGTTTCCACAAAAATCAAGCTGGACCGATGATCGCATGACAATGTGTATCCTGAGTGTTAGAATACCATTATTGCAAGCATCAGATTTTAACAATTGTTAATTTTGGATGTTTGTGAGTGGGCCCACTGTTAGTCATCCTTCATGTTTGAGTGAATCGAACACAGAGGAGGATTAGCAGCTTGGCACTGGCTAAATCCGTAGTGGGCACTTAACCTGTTGAGGACGGACTGATTTTGCTACAACACGCAATTCCCATAGTCACTTGCCCGAGTATACTCGGGACTCGTCCTCAACGGCTTAAAAGTGCTATTCCACACCACATTCAAGTTGACTTCAATGACTAGTGTGAAGTCAGATGAACAGAGTGGAGAAAGTTTCACCAAAACTAGACTTGAAATAATACAATTTATATTACAATTTATCAAAATAAAATTTTGAAGTTTCACCAATTAGCGATTGGTTACAACCCCATTAAGCAAATGAGCTGATGTCATGATGACATCAAAATGCAACTCTCCCATTGGTTAATAAGAAATTGTATGAAAGAAAAAAATAATCGTTTTGGGTTGATGATTTAGCAGCCACATCCCTTTACCCCTAAATTTAAGCTTGTTCAACTACAAGTAGTTCAACACAGCCAGAATTTCATGCATAGAAGTTTTCCTGCTTGATTTTGTGTCACAAACTTTAAAAGTGTGTGTTACTTCCTTTTTATCATTGTGCATACCGAATACCAGAACTGTTCAACCTATGTATATTCCATCAGAAGAGAGACAGTCTAGGTCTTTCTGAAACCCAAATATTGTCTTTTATATCCACTGTCCCATTTGATCTTTGTCTTCTTGTATTTTGTTTGTAGCTCTCTGAGATTCGGTTGTGTAAAGACTGCTACATCATGTCCAATGACAGGACACAGCATGACTGGTTCTGCAAACCTTGTGTAAGTCTTTTCCGTTCTAATATGTTACCAGTTCGTGACGTGAAGTGTAGATTCAGTATGTTGTTTTAAGCAATACACAAGGAAGGTGTCATGATGCTGTGTACCATGTGTGTTTGATCATTTATGAACAGGAAATATTGGATGGGAAATGAATCACTTTGAAGTCTGAATGCTAAAGCAAATTGCATCCACAGTTCCTATTACTCTCTATGCCCTAAATATGATGTATTAGTTTCAAAAGCATTTTATTTGGGGGTTGCCATCCATCATTTGATGAAGTTTTTAACAAGATCTGTCCGTTGTATAAATATCTTTACCACGATTGCTGAAAATGACTGGGTCATTGTAGTGAATATCGGTATGAGGTATGCATGTATGACATGATGTCACACAGGCTTTACCCATGGTAGACTACTATGATCCAAAAAAAATACACCTGGGCCCCGTTTTATCAAAAGGTAAAATTTTAAGTCCAGAAAATCAATGATTAATCTCCCAAATCAACTATAAGTCCGTAAATCAACGATTAACTTCCAAATCAACTATAAGTCCGTTTTATCAAGATACCCAAAGTTGAAAACAACTTTAACTTCCTCCCAAATCAACTATAGATAAGTTTTCACAACTGCTCCAAATCCATGATAACTTTATAGTTGATAGAAAATCAACTAGAAGTAGAGACATGGTAAGGCAGTTTATAGAAGAAAGATGAGTGTCACACTTTCCTAGTCTAGCTGGGGTCCTGTCACAAATGTTTGTATGTTAACTGCCCACTTTCTCTAACATGTAGTTACGTTTCTTTCATCTAGTTATGGTCTTTTCCTTTCATGAAATTCACGATCGGCATGCATTGCTTACGCGACTGCTGCACGCAAACACCTAGAATCTACAGCAGTCTCAATCCCACCCTGCGCGCCCGGCGCCTCGGCCCGCCCGCCCATCAAGCCATCGCCAGCAAGGGCAAGTAACTGAGCGCTGGAACTGCGTCCGTGTGCAATGCATATCTTGCCAAAGAATATGCGAGGAAAACAGTGATTTCTGACGTGTGTAGGCCTAGGTAGAGCTAGTTTGTCGATAGATACTAATTAATAGTTTAGTAGGCCTATACAAAAAGTAAAGAGTTTAATTCTTTAGTACAACCATTACGACATTAAGATCTATATCTGTAGAACCAGTTAGGCGTAATGTTACAGCAGGTTGTTCGTACTACACTGTTAGACTACTAGGTCTAGAATTTCGACGTGTAGACTTGCGATCTATTCTTTTCAAAGCCGATCTGCGCCGTAGATGTAAAAAAAAAAAGCTAGTCACCACGCTCTCGCAAGTTTCCAAAACCTTAACACACAAGACTTGACACAGTGCATACACGACCTTCACCTTCAGTCCCACTGCAGAAATCCTCTGTGTCAGATTATCCATGTCAGTGAATACTATGTAGTACAATGTATATCATCAAAGATCCTACGTAGTGTGTAGGTTCTTTGGTATTGTGTATCATTACTAAGAGTATGACGTGCATACACAGGTTTTTGTCAAGCTCGAGGTGTGCTAGATCTATCGACCTACTTTCATCAATACAATGCAGAATGATGTATTTTGCAGTTCTGTTGCAAACATACTTAATTGCAGCGGCTGTAGTGCTACTATGGCGCACTAGCAGACTATGCTTCTGCGGCAGTGGCAAACAATCATGAATATTCATATTTTTTTTAATGTATTGTATTGTTTTTAAGCAGACAGTACCGGAAACCAGCCTCGTCCTGTGTTTTTTTATTTTGACTAAATCAATAATAAGTTATAGATCAACTATAACTATAATCGACTGTTAAGTCTATTTGTAAAACCTAAACTTATAGTCGATTGAAAGTTATAGCGGATTGGAATGTTATCATTGATTTCACAATTGACTTTTAACTTTATCATGATAAAACACTGCCCTGGACTCCAGTGAATTTTGTGTAAATAAATCATAGATTTATTTTATTTTCCTAAGTCAAAGAAGAAAGAAAAAAAAAGACAAGTCATACATGAGTTTTAATGAATGATTACATTTATGACCAGAGGCATGTACTGGGCCTGTTTGCTTTACGGGATACAAGGGTAGAAGATCAATTCCAGTCTCATAATACAGTATCTGTTTCATACTTGGACCCACACAAGATATTAAAGGTAATATGAACAAAATACTCACACACACACACACACACACACACACACACATATTTAAAAAAAGAAAACTTACCCCAAAACACAAGGATTAACAGTTGGCTAGAGTTCAGAGAACAGTGCATGTGTGGTTAGATTGACTCTGTCCTGATTGAAGTCTGTCAGGCAGGATGCCACAACAAGTTTCCCACTAATTCCCAAGAGGGCAACGTCCAGTAGAATGCATCACACTGACATTTAGAGGAACTGGATTGGTGATGTCATTGCCCCAAAATGCGTGCAACCTTGTATTTAAATGCAAGAGCGTTGCTGAAAAGACTTGTGTTTGATTTCCTATGCAAATATCAAATGCAACTTTGATGAATCAAACACAACTTTAAGCCCCGGTCACACAGCACTTTACGGTTTAATCATGGCCAAAACCCATCTAAAAGTGGTCTCCTGTGAAGCAGATGATGTTGTTCGCTTTGATGTTGAGTTTAAGACGAGCTAGGTCGATTTATAGACGTGGCAGGACGCGGGGAAAAATCGTAACGGCGTCGGACGCGGTAAAAAGTTTTTAACTGCTCAAAATTTTACTCCGCGGACGACCACGGTTGGCACACGTGGTAAAGACGTGCAACACACGTGAAACACTCGTGATAATCCTAGTTCTGGCAGTGATTAACATTTGGGGAGATGCAGTTAGACGCGAAAATTTAGCGGGCAGATGCACGCTCATTTGATGCGTGTTACGCATTGGTATCACTGGAAATAGCGTGTGTTTAGCGGCTTATCACTGACAAATTGATTTTCCTCGTACATACACGTGGCTGGACATGGTTAGCCGTGCCTAGGTAGTGCTTCAGCAGTGGAACAGCCGCCAATGGCCATACCCCGTACAAAGCATGGCCAAACCAAAATTGACCAAAATATTACCACTTACGACCACGTCCACCAGATTTTCATAACTTTTTGTACATGATTGAGACGTGGAGTGCTGTGTGACCGGGGTATCATGTTTGATTCTGACAAAATGCAAAGTTGTGTTTGATTCGTTAATAGTCAGTAAACTACCAACATTGTAGCTGAAACGGTGTCCCCTACTGGATTTGTGAGTAATTTCTAAGTTTTGTCACTGTATTGTGTGCGAAAGTCATGCCTATACAATGATTTTTGTTGAGCCCACTGGAGGTGCATGGAGACTAAGAGATCGCCTACGGCGTCCGTCCGTCCGTTGTCCGTCCGTTGTCCGTCCGTCCGTCGTCCATCTGTAACGTTACAAAAACTTGAATAACTCTCTACTGAGGACTTTAATTTTAATCAAACTTGGAGGGAAGAGTGGTTATTCAAAGTTACACATTTTACCAAACATGAAGGTCACTTGAAGGTCAACGGTCACAGACAGGGGTCAACAAACTTTAGCGCCCCATATTAAGTTTTTACAGTGCATTTTGATTATGGCTCATAAAATTTGATGTATATTTCCGTTTGTGACCAAACTTGGATGGTAGATGTCCCTTGGGAAGTAGAAGGCCATTACAAGGTCAAAGATCACAGACAGGGGTCAACGAACTTTTAGGGCCCAATGTTAAGTTTTTACAGCGCATTTTGATTATGGATGGAAACTTTTGATCTATATGTCTGTTTGTGACCAAATTTGGATGGTAAATGTCCTTTGGGGGGTTCAAGGTCACCACAACGTCAAAGGTCACAGACAGGGATCAACGAACCTTAAGGGCCCAATGTTTAGTTTTTACGGCACGTTTTGATTATGGCAAATAACTTTTGATCCCTATTTAGTCCATGGGCCAAGACCCGAAAAATGGGTTGTTGGTACCATCTGAGGTGGCACAACCTTTTTGGTGTCATTTTGTTTGTCGGGCATAGATATGCTTATCAAGCTATGATAGCATTTCCAAATGAGTAGCTTAGTCATAATAAATGAGTTTTAAACCAATTTGGTCTGGTATTTATATCCCTATACTTCTGAATCGAAACTAAACAGCTATACAAAGAAGAGCACTGCCTTCTGTATGTCCACAGGTGTTCTGTTGTAAACGCGGTGCGCTTAGTCTTTATTCAAGGCAGCGAAGGGAATATCCAAAGGGTTATGATGTCCACAGCTGTCACGCGGTGCGCTTAGTTCTTTATCTAGACCAATGTACCGTTATCATATCTAAAGTTCCTCATAAAAGGGATTATCTATACTGTTTTTATACTACCCTATCAACAAATACATCAGTTTTAACCAAAAATCACTCTGTTCATTTACAATATCATTCATTATAATGTATCGTAGTGTACCGGTACATTGTTTTTGCATTATCTTATATTGTTGGAGGGAAATAAAGCGACATTGGCGTGGTATCAGCGTTTTCACCGGAGCGTTTTCGCTGGAAAATGATAAGTAATTGAAAGATACGGTAAAATTCACGAGGAATTGCTTTTGTTGTTGTTGTTGTTTTTAGATAAAAGGATACACTGTATCATACACTTTGGATATTCCCTTCGCCGTCTAGAATAAAGACTAAGCGCTGTGGACATCATAACCTTTGGATATTCCCTTCGCTGCCTTGAATAAAGACTAAGCGCACCGCGTTTACAACAGAACACCTGTGAACATACCATAGAGCTGCATTTTACAGCTCTATGGAACATACAGAAGACAGTGCTCTTCTTTGTATGGCGGTTAGTTTCGATTCAGAAGTATAGGGATATAACAACGAGACCAAATTGGTTAAAAATTCATTTACTATGACTAAGCTACTCATTTGGAAATGCTATCATAGCTTGATAAGCATATCTATGCCCGACAAACAAAATGACACCAAAAAGGTTTTGCCACCTCAGATGGTACCAATATTTGACCTGGCCCATGGACTAATGTCCGTTTGTGACAAAACTTGGATGGTAGATGTCCCTTGGGAAATTAAAGTTCATCACATGGTCAAAGGTCACAGACAGGGGTCAACAAACTTTTAGGGCTCAATGTTAAGTTTTTACTGCGCGTTTCGATCATGGCTCATAGCTTTTGATCCATATTCCTGTTTGTGACCAAACTTGGCTGGTAAATGTCCCTTGGGAAGTTGAAGATCACCACAAGGTCAAAGGTCATAGGCGGGGTCAATGAATTTCCGGGATTTAGATAAACATTAATTTCTTCTACGCGAATGGGTGAGACACATTTTGGCACTTGCCTTGTTTAATAGCTGCTAGTCATTTGAAAGAAAAACAATCATAGATTTGTCATACAATTTACATCAAAGCATTGCTTGGCATATTCACTACAAATTTATTCATTACATGTCCAGGGTAACAAAAATCTATAAAGCTATATAGATTTGAAAAAGGAGAATGTTTTCCCAAAGCATGACTGCATTACTGTCTTAGAATAATGTGGCACACAGGGAGTTTACACCATGACTCATAAAGAGTTAACTTACTCCTGGCATACTGATTCCCCTGTGCTTTGCGGACGGAAAATTTCAGCTGGCGTGGCTCAGGTGCGCCGCTCACACAAACAAAAGCCAATTCCCTATGAACAGGGCACAAGTGACACGCTACAAAGACAAAAGACTCACTAGTCATCCTTTTGAGATAGCTCAAATGCTGGAAAGTCACAGTTCAGACAAAGTATCATCAATAGCATGAATTGGATCAGCTTTGTATTTTTGGACAGTGTACTTGGTCCATTTAGGATAGATCTGGTCAAGTTATCGTTACTTTTTGACTCTTCAACTTGTGTGACATGTTTTGGTCTTGTAATAATTCAGGAAGCATAATGCATGGAGAACAAGATGTGGTAGCAGATCCAGTTTTTACTGAGAGTAATGTCGGAGTTCAAATATCACTTTCACATTTGTAAGCAATGAAGTCAGAGTCAAAAGGGATCTGAGCTCCTGATCTTAGTAGAATCTTCATCAGAGGCAAAATGATAAACATGTAGGGAAAGCAATCACACATATGGACTACACACAACAAACACAGTCTGAAGAAGGCTAGGGACACAGAACAATGAAATGGAAAAGGATGGGTTAGAAGTCAAAGGCAGGGAGCCAAACAGGTATAAGAAAGGGGATTAAAGCAAGGGGGTGAACAGACAAAAGGCAGACGTGGGTCAGTGATTATCCCAAGGATCATACAAGGCAGTCTGTGAAGGATAAAAATGAATAGGGTGGCAACATCAAACAAGATAAGAACAAGACAAGGATAAAGAAAGGAATAGAGTGAAATAGCAACAACATGATTGGAGGGTGTGGGGGGGGGGGGGGGTGAACAAGCAGGGAGCTCTAAACCTAGTGTACAAAGATGTGGCAAAAAATGAAAGTGAAAGCACAACCAACAAATGCAAAGTACAACATTATTAGTTGCCAGTTAAAGGATTCAATAATAGTAAAGATAATTACAATGTAGGAGGCTTTTTACAATTCTCCATGTCCAAGTAAGTATTGTGATCTGACCAACAAAGAGATAAATTGAAAAAGAATCTATTCTAGCTTGAGAAATACTAACAATGAATAGAAGGAAAAAAAAATATAAAGATGTCGCGCCAAAACACAGAAACATGAATTATGTGACTTGATTTAATGATTACGTCTTGGGTGAAACATTGGGAAGAGTAAATATCCAATCAAAATTTACAGAAGACAAACTATGACAAGAAATTTTTGTAAATTCTGTACTTGTACAAGGACAAGGTGATACATCAACAAAACTTGTTGCTGTGCCTCAGTGAAAAACATAAACAATCACATGTGTCAGGGTGACTGAATCGAAAGAAGAAAAGTAGAGAGAGGTACATTGATGAGCATTGTAACTTCATTCTTTTGAGGTTGTAGATGTTGTGCATATCTTGTAATGGTATATTTAGGATATTGCTAGTCATGTCATATCTTGATTGCCATACTTGGATGAATGTCAAAGAGATGTATTTGTGTGATAGAGAGTACCTTTATGAACTCATGGAAACATGGATTCAATGCTATTTTCTTACCCTCTAACCCTGGTTTCACTCTCTCTCTCTCTCTCTCTCTCTCTCTCTCTCTCTCTCTCTCTCTATCTATCTATCTATCTATCTATCTATCTCGCTGTAGAATCCTCCCCATGAGCTGGTCTGGGCTCAGATGACAGGATTTGGGTACTGGCCAGCTAAAGTATTGCAAAAGAATCAAGATAAAGTTGATGTCAGGTTCTTTGGGTCCCGGCATCAAAGGTGAGTATTGGGGGGGGGGGGGGGGGAATCTTTTCCATGTAAAAGCAGGTTCAGTATACCAAGTTGTTAACAAGTGTTTGAATAAATGTCACCCAGATATTGACAGGGTTCTTACAGTATTGTTTTTGTCGATATGTTATTGTTCATAAGGCCAAAAAAAAAAAATTGTTGTATTGGCGTAACCCGCCCAACCCTAAAAATTCCGCCGACCCCATGTTTTTTTATTATTTTTTTTTGCTATCGATATCAAATATCTTGTTGATTGCGATCACGATCGCACAAACCCGAAAGTGGAAACGGCTCTGGGGATATCGGATGTACGAGGGAGAGATCTAGCGCATCGCATAAGCCTCGCTTGATCAGTACGTCATCTGTTTCCAACACGGACGCGTACTCTAACAAGATTTATTCAGTGTATACATGTACTTAGCATTCGGACTGCGATGTATTGTGCACAGTTTTGCCATAGGTTTCTTGTGTGGAGAACTTACACGAATCTGTATATGTGGGACTGTAATAGAGATCGCCGTGTGCGATGAAAAGATCGTACATATGGGTCAATTTGCATCTATCTTATCTAAGTCAAAATAGTAAAATATGAAGTGAAAACATTCACGATAGGGATTTCAACATCTTTAAATTCTGTGAAGGGGTATAATTCCAGTAATATCGGCCTCATAAATGATTTGTAGAATAGATGAACACAGCACATTCGGTGCAGCAGTTGTAACTGTTTACTGAGCTGAGCACGAGTTTTACACATAAAATGCAGGTAGCAAAAAAAAAAAAAAAAAAAAAATCCGCCCGACCGACCCTATTTGAAAATCTCATGTTACGCCAATACAACCTTTTTTTTTTTTTTGGCCTAAGCTTATGTTCACTGGTACGTGACATACTGAAGCTGTCATACAGTATAAGCTGAGTCCACCATCCCTGGCAAGAAGGTATAAGGGATATGTGTCATGCTCTCATGTTCACATGCTGTGGTGAAAAAAACAACACACAGAGAAACAACAACAGACAGGAAGAAGAAGCCATGGGCTGACTGAGCTATTAGTGATAATTTGAAAAACACACTTAATTGCTTGTACTGATTGAGTATAAAATCCCAGCCATTACTGGAAGTATTTCAAAAATTTGACTAGTAAACCAATTGCTATTCGTTGGATGACTTGCACCCTCTGTTCATGTACTACTGAGTACATTTCTCCCTTTTCTTCAAGAGCATGGATAGAGAAGGTGCATGTGGTAGATATCGACACAGACCGAAAGAATCTCCGTATAAAGGTGACACAGGGATGGCGTTCAGCAGTTGATGAGATGCAAAAGTACCAGGATGCCTGCAAAGCTGTGAAACAAAAAGGGGGCACCAAAGAGGAGGGACCATCATCTGGTAGGAAACGAAAAACCAAGGACAAGACAGCTGAGAGACTGAATAAGAAGGCAAAGGGTGTGAGTTCTGGTGAGGGTGAGGAGAATGATGATGAGGAGGACGAGGACAGCATGGAGGGAACTGCAGACAGTGTAGAAGAAGGAGAGGACAAGGAGGATGACCAGAGTGAGGCAAGGCATGTCGTCAAACTCAGCTCGACTACAGACGCTGGACAGGTGAGCTTTCATCCTGATACCAGAATGCATTATGCCACCATTTCTCTTCCTCCTTCCTGCTTTCTTCTTTTTTCTCTATATTCATTTATAAAAATGGTAGTAATTCCCAGACCATCAGCCAATATTCAGATTGTAAGTTCAAGAGCCTTACCCAGTGCAAATTTGTCAACATATCGTCATATTGTCAACATATGTAACCCAATTACAGAAGCATCCACAATCTCTCATGTTGTTTTGAAATATGAGGCTCACTTTCTCTCAGGTACCATTAGACTAAAATTATTTGACATTTTCCCTGTAGCCGGTAAACAATGTGGTGCTCAAACTGAGATATCAGTATTTACAGTACTTACCCAATAATCAAAAACCACATTACTAGGAACAAAATTGAAGGTAACAGAACATATGTGACCCGCTACAACAAAAAGGTCCTAAAGTCGCGCACGGTCGAAGCCGTGAAAATCGAGTTTGAAGTCAGAGCATTAAAATTGGTCAAAACTTACGATTTTCTGATTTTGATATATTAGTGGAGTCTAACATGTCTTCTATCATCTGTCGAAATTTTGAAGCAAAATGATCAAAGGAAAGATAAAAAAATAACGTTTTTCTGAGCCATGTTTTTTGGCGTTTCAACGAAGCAGAAACTGGTTCGAAAATTTGGATTGAGCGCCACAGATAGGCTCCGCCCCTAACAACGACCAGAGTGATCTCATTGGTCAGTTTGCTGCTTGCTGCTAACCGAAGCGTGAAGCTCGCACACTGCCCAGTCGACTGGTGCGTGCGGGCGGGGTGCGCTATGCTCAGCCGCTTCTCACATCCTGGTCACTGATTGGTTGGTGAGGAGACTGCCGACGCTGATGTGCTTGAATGAACTCTTCGGGGGTTGCTAGGGCTTACCTTCTATTGTCCAGAGGTGAAAACTGACTTGCGTGTCCCTTGATCGCGATTGCGTCGAAAGGAAGACTTTTAGGGCGCTTTTCTCGAAACAGTGATTTTTCAGACGTCTCGACATGCTCTCTTTTAAACATCAATATCTCCGCAGCCGATTATTTTTATAAAATGTGTTATATATCAATTTAAAGCAGAAAGATTAGGGGATTATATCATGCAATTTTCAAATAATCGACCTCGCCCGACTTTAGGATCATTTTGTTGTAGCGGGTCACATATACATGTTTATTTCACCACATATCAGAACCTCATATTTCAGCTGGCACACTTCCATTATTCCTCATTCATATATGAATGTGATAAGTAGATTCATAAAAATAATCATCATAAAATCTTTTGTTTGCCAGAATGGTTACTTTCTAACCAATACTTCTGCTCGCAAAGCAGTCATAGCATTTGCCATTGGGGAGAAAGACATAGTTAGTGGGACTACATAGCATGGTGACAATGTGCTGGCAGTCATATCTATGTGCTTCTGTCCACATGCAGTGTGTGCGTGTATGTACATGTGTGAGAGACAGTGAGAGAGTAAGATGATCTGGCACATGGCACAGCTGTGTTAAGGGGTATGTAATGTGTTTATGATGATAGTGTGTTCACCATCAAGTTTTTTGCATTGTTCATTTTGTTGATAAGAAAGAGGTCACAAAATACTTTCAAGTTTACTGTGCTGCCTATTTCTCTGCATTCACATGGTCAAAGGCGTCCTGACTTGATATTCATTGTAAACTTGGAATAGGACTATTTTGCAACACAATTTTTCCAGTGTTTCATTTATCCAAACTATGAGAATGTCATTTTCAACCGCAATCTATCTCTTGATGTTATAGCCCTAGCAAACTTGTTGCAAGGGATATGAATTTGGGCAATAACTGTGCACATTTTAGTGTAATGCCCACATATAAGGTTTCATGTGGGGTGGTTCGTACAGTTCAATAAGGATCGATTAGACTGTGGTGCCACATGCATGTGTATGTTGCTCATGTCTTCACAGTAGATCTGTATGATGTTAAAAAACTTGGTGAATTGATCAAGACATTACTTTAGATTTAAATTTTATGCATGCTTCATTTGCACTTTGTTCCTGGCGGCCACAGAAATCACATTTCAGGCCTCTCTGGCCAAAATGGGATGGATGTGAGACAACATATACATATATGTGTACCATGGACACAAACATGTTCCAAAGCCACTTGCTGTTCACATTTTATCTGTAGAAAGTCTTGGCAGCACATGAAAAACATGTCAGACTTTAATCAGAATGTGAGGAACCCCATCAGAATATGACAGGTCGAGAGCGAACATACTGGCATCTGCAGTAGACAATGGGCCAAACCATTACAGCATACCTTTGAGCCTCCTGAACTCAGCAGCCCCTTTGTGGTATGGATGGTCCATCACAGATACAATGATACACCATGATAAATCTTAGCCAGACATAACCAAATTTGAGAGCTGAGGAAAAAATAGCCAAAATCCTATGATGCACCATGTTTTGGTCCATGCCATGTCTTGGAGCTGCTGTAGCTGCTGGGAACATGATATAAATGAATCATATTAATTGTTACAGGTGTTAGTATAGGAAACAAGTAGTGAGGAGATGTGAGGTCTGCGAGAAACACATTCAGGAGCCTATTATTAAAATGAAAAATATAACATTTTGCACGTTCAACATGACTATACATAGGTCCTCATTTGAGGGCTAATCTTACTTACATAGTATACATGTATGCATGTGATGATACCAGTTGACGTGTATTAGAATCACAGTATGTTATCTTCCATTGCATTCATTGTGACCATTGTCTGTATGAGCTGTTATTTTCGTGAGGGTTTAATTTTCGCAAATTTCACGAATCACTGTTTGACCACGAATTTAACAACATGCGAAAATGTCGCCATGCGCTACAGGCTACCAGTGCACTTGCAAACCTTGGTGTCAATTCGCAAAAGCAACATCTTGCGAAAATGTCTATGTCCAGCTCATTGTCAAAAATATCTGTTCGCGAAAATAACAGCGTATACAGTATATGAACCAGGATAACAATGGAAGGAATGGAGTTATCCAGCAATTCCATTGCACACTGTATTACCAGGTATCTTGCTTGTATCTTCCCAAATATGGTTGTTTTCTGTATGTGTGTTTAATCACACATTTACAATGCATGCAAAAGCTACTTCAGTCACAGCACCCTCTAGTGCCATATCTGTATTCTCTTTCCTTGAGAAGAATGTCCATTTTCAGAAAGCTTCTATGTAGACATCCTTCATGTAGAAATGTTGCTTTCTGTAGTTTATTATCAGGTGCAGTTAATATCACTCTGACTTTCTTCCATTTTGCTTGTAATGTACCAAGGACCACAGTGTGAGCACCAGTCAAACATCCCCTGAGGGTGTAGATGACCCGCAGGTCAAGAAACAGAAGCTGGAGACGCCTGCTACAACGGTCAGTCCACACTCTGCTCTGACTTTTGTTTGTACCATAGTCGATATCATCATGTGATACTCATGAAATCCACAGGAGGCTTTCTGTATTTTATATTGAGGATTGTTATTTGTGCAACACTGTGTTCACACCTTAATGTACCTCTGAGAAGACTAAGCCTTTTATAATGGGTGAGTGTGAGTCATCTTCTCTCCTCTCTGAATCTTAACTGTAAAATTATTTATATATTGTGGCTATTTGTGTATTCATACTTGTTTTAGTGCTAAGTTGTTTAACAATAGCATAATTACAAAGTTTGTGAGAGAGTGACTGTCTGTTGATATGGAACTCTCCCTAAGTGACACATAACACCAGACTCTTAATTAAAGGGAAAAGTCCACCCTAAGAATAAGTTTGTTGAATAGAACCAAGGGGGGGGGGGGGGGGGGGGGGGGTGAGAGGAACAGGACAAGTAACTAATGAGGCAAAGGAAATCTCAAGCTGCAAACACTCCTGAACTAAGGATGGTATGGGACTCAGAAGAGCCTGTGAGAAAGCCAAATATGGGCTAAAATCCTTCTGTGCAGATTTCTTTCTGTTGCTTGTACAGCAACATGTCTTTCAGTGGGAACCATTTACATCTTCACTTATTTACATAGGGGCTAGAGTAGTAACCTGAAAGTGAAACAAACATGCAGGGGTAGGAAGCACATGAATGTAAGTCCAGTTGATAACTCCATGTCGGGTCAATGTCATAAACAAATGCTTTAACACTGACAACATTTGACGCTTTGAAACAAAGACTGAGAGAGAAATAAGACACATGAGCATTAAGCAGAAAAAAATGTTAGACTGTCTAACCTTCCAAAGACAGGAAGATTTGACTTTTGAAGATGCAATGATTCCTGGAAAGATGCATAGTGAGATGGACAGATGTGATGGGAAATGTGTCGTGCTCTTGAGAATGTTGCCAGAGTGTGATGAATGTGGTGAATCCATCATTCTGTGATTACTCTCAGAAAACTTATCCTGAATGTACAGATGCAGTCAGAAACTCCAGATGAAGTGAAAGAAGAGGAGATGGATGATGCAGAGCCTGAAGAAAACACACCGTCCCCAGCTATTGATGAGGGAGAGTGTGATGACAAGAACACAGTCAGCGATGAGGACACAGCTGTCTCAGAGCTCAGGGCAAAGCTGGAAGCTGATTTCAAAAAGAAATTAGACAGGGCAGTCAGGGAGGCGGTTGAAAAGGTAAGAACAGGAAAAGGACATTAGATATGAGGTTTTGTTCTCTAGTATTTGATATGAAGATGCTTCATTGATTTTGTCCAACAGCATGTCAGATGAGGCTCATTTAAAAATTATTCACTATCTGATTTGTGGAGACTTAGACAATACCCCAAGGGAAACTACATATTTGAGTATGATTATGCAAAGTTGCATATTTTAGAGTCAATGAAGTTGGGAGTTCAAGCTGCGCATATTGGAGGTTTGCTTACATGTACTACAGTGCATGCTCTGCTTGAGGAGCTGTGCAGCAGGAAGCTTCAGTAAACACTTCTAAGCTTATAATTATTGTTTTCTCTTTTTTTAGCAATCATTATTGGGCAATTTTCAGCATGTGTGTATGGGTTGAAATGAGCTGCTTGGCTGAGGCCTGCACTCACCGAGTGCTTTTCTAGTTTGCTTTATATTTTCATGATGAAGGTAACTTGTGTATTGTACATAATAGCTGCTGTTAGTAAACTTCAATAACATTTGGAGAGGCAAAGATATTTTCACAGTTGCTTCTCACACTACTAATATGACAATAGTTTCTGCTTGAACCTTATCTGCTTGCTGCATATAGTCATATAAAACATACATGCAACTCTTAAAATAACAACAAACTAAACTATTAATCTACTTGACAAATCCCAGACTAACTGAACAACTTGTCAGAAATTGTATATACTCAAGGGCTTTAATTCTAGAGAAGAGCTTGACACTAGCATGACACATGTCCCCTTTAAGTCTTAATATTAGCGCAATGTAAAGGGATGCTTGTACAAGTAAATGTGTTTGTCATATTATGTATTTCTTTCAGGCCAAGTTGGAATGGCAGGCTGAAAAAGAAAAGCTACTGAAAGAAGCCAAGGAGAAGCTTACTGCTGAGGTACAGAGGGCTAAAAATGAGACAGACCAGAAATGCAAGAAAGACTACAGTGAGCAGATTCAGAAGCTGACTGATGAGATTTCACAGACAAAGAAGAAACAATGGGTAAGCACAGTATAAGCGATGGCATCATTGCACTGCTTTTTAGTTAGAGCTACAAGTGGACAACACTTATGAAGCTTCTGAAGTAGTACAAGTGGAATATTGTGGCTGTGATGTGTTGAGGAACATGAGAGATGAGCAGACATTCATGCTGGCATTTATGGTTAGTGAAAGCAAATGATCGTGTGCAGGTCAATGATGACATGAAATGTTGGTTTAAATGGTTGTTGACCTTGAAGTTCAGCAAAAGAAACACTGTTCAATGATTGGACCTGTGGCACAAGTCCTGAATGGGTGGTGTTGATGGTCACTGTCCGTTGACTATAGTGGTGGATGGTTACACCAAACAAAGGTGAATTTCATGTAGCAGATAAATTGCATACTTCAGTTCTATACTCTGATGAAGAGAACCATTTGACGTTAATGAGAATTTTTAAAAACTTGTTAGATATATTTATCTACTCTTTCCTCTTTCTTAGTGTATTAACTGTGAGAAGGAGGCCATGTACCACTGCTGCTGGAATACATCCTACTGCAGTATCAGCTGTCAACAGGTCCACTGGCACCAAGAGCACAAGAGACTCTGTAGACGGAAGCGATAAACCTGGTGGGCAAACTTGGAAACTCTAGCACTCCTAGACTGAGAGTGGTTTACCACAAGAAGTCAAGTCCAGATACAAGCGATTGGAAGCCAGGCAACCAGGATGCCATGCTGTGCTGTCAGGCTTCCTTGGAGTGGGAGCACTATGAATATGACTCGTGGCAAACATGTGCCCAAGAAAAGCTGCCATCGGTACGAAGAAGTGATGGCAGTCTTTGACAAATTACAGTGAATGAGATTCATGATTTCCCCTTTGAAACAAGACTGCTTCAGAGCTTGTTTTTCACTCAAGCAAAGTTGAAATCATCGCTGCAATATACAATGTGTCTGTTTATATTTGTGAAGAGATGATACATGAGTTGGAATACCACAAGTCTTACTGGAATGCCAGTCTTGTCCCACTTTAATTGGTAGAGTTTGATCAGCAATTTATTCTCTGTTAAGTAATTTTTCTTCTTGTTTTCAGTCATATTTTAATCATATTCAACAGATGACCCCCAGGAAATATGTGCCAAAATTTACAATATGAATAAAGTTTTATGGAGAGGTATTGAGCTCCAGAAAAAAGTAACAATGTAAATGCACTTTTATTATAGTGGAATGAAATGCCTGTACATAATGTAAAATATGAACATGGTAAAGGTTATCTCTTTTTTTTTTTTAATACAAAAGTGCGTAGCATTAGTAGGTTCATTTCAAACAAGAATATATCCTGAACACTGCAGAAATGAGAAATCGCCTTGAAATACATGTATGTGGATGACACCATGCATACCGCAAGCATGTAGCTGTGAATAAGTACATGAATGATATTTTTTGTGGCAACAGTGATAACCTTTTCTGGGCTTCTCTCTCCCTATTGTAATGACATATATGGCAACATATTAATGCTAATGTTAAGTTTAAAGGGATCGTATAGTTTTGGTTGAGAACTCATTTCAGGTTTCTACCATCTTTTGGTGAGATAATGAGAAACCTCTTATGAAATATGAAAGAGCATGTAATTCTATGAGGAATTCAACATTTATTTGATGAAAATTGGTTTTGAAATGGCTGAGATATCCAAAAAAGAGTGATATCTTTTAAGTGTGGGACCCACACTTTATTACAATCGCTTTGTTTTACTTTGTTTTTGGATGTTTCAGTCATTCCAAACCCAATTCTCATCAAATAAACTTTGAATTCCTCATAAAATGGTATGCTCTGTACTATATCATAATTGTTTTCTTGGAATCTCGCAAATAGTTAAAAGCCCAATTCTCATCTCCCTAAATACTGTACCATCCCTTTAAGGGTTTAATGATGAAGCCCTTGGCACATATATAGTGTGGGAGGAAGTGCTACAAGTTTTTAAAGATACTTTTTCTTTGATTTGATGCAACAGTAGAATTTGCTTCTTGTTATGTCCAATGCATGTTGATCTAGTGGAATTACGATGACTATTCATCAGTCCATTATTTGTGAGTATATGGTCAATAATTCTAAAATCAAGTGCACAAATGAAATGAGTATTTTCCCCCGTTTAAACATGCAAATTGTGTCTTTCTTTGTCAGCATTTCCCAGTAACTATAAATTTTAATTTCTATGGCTTCAGTGACCACAGAGTGGGATATTTTGTCAGTGATCTTGGAATGATAAATCTGTTTTAGCTTCATACAAGTCGGGTAATTTCTGTTATCTGGTCACATGTTGGGTGCCATGGTAGTAACAAGATGTGCATACTTAGAGCTGGCAGTACTGCATTGTCTGCTTTTAGCTTGTATCCTTCTGGTGAAGTAATCCTTGATTTTAGCCTGGACATTCTGTTCTCTGAGTTTGTGCTGCATTATATCCCCACTCATACATCCAATCCATTACCTTGACATAGAATGTGCAGGGAGGGGCTCGTGATGACATCATCCTGGACTTTGTCTGGACTTTATGGATGACATGATTGTCGTAGACCTTGTGCCCTCTCTCTAGCCAGTCATGTCAGAATGGCTGATGTACTTTTAAGGTGGTCAGATTTTCACCAAACTTGCTGGCCTGATACCCCACTGGTAATAAGCACAAACACTTTGAGGAATAGAGATTCTTTCCTGTGTGGTTGACGAGTGTTGTGTACTTCTCACTTTCGTCCCATGGCACTGACAAGCACTGTATGCCAGTCTTTGTTCTACTTCACACTTTGACCCTTGCAAGCAAAGGTTTTATTGGATTTCATTCTGCAGAATAGGCCTGCCTGATTTATCCTCTAAACATGACCTCCTCTTGGACACTTGTTTGCCTGTGATTGTAGGACCATCAAATGGCTATTAAAGCTTGTTCTTTGTGTGTTTGGCTGATTTCCAGGTTGTTGGTTTTTTTTCTTTTCCTTTTTTAAATGGGTTTGCAATACTGCTTGAATTTTTCTTTTAGAAGCTAAATCTTTTTCATGTTTCTCTAACCCACACTGAAACATCTTGGCATGCCCACTTATCAGCCTTTTCCACCAAAGGGCACAGTTCTCCAATTTCCTCAGCTCTTGTGCTAGCTCCATAACTATTTCATTCAACTAATTGTAAATCTGTTATTCCCACAGAATGACAGGGATGCCAAATAAGGCTGCCTCTGCTTTCACTTTCTCTTTCTCTTCTCTCTCTCTCTGATTTAGCCGAAATGTTAACAATATTTGTAGCATTTAAAACATTCCTTCAAACCATTGTCATGTTTGTGCAGTTATTAACAGACAGGACTGGTCAGATATAAATGATCATCCAGCTGACACTCCAGGTGTATCTGTTGCTGTCAGTTGATGTTTGATTTTGAATTGGCCAAGCCTATGGGTCAAAGGCCAACTGCAAAGTGAATTCTGGAAACAACATGTTGGAGATGAAAAGGTCCA
The DNA here is from genome assembly GCF_040938485.1 of Diadema antillarum. Classification (NCBI taxonomy): domain Eukaryota; kingdom Metazoa; phylum Echinodermata; class Echinoidea; order Diadematoida; family Diadematidae; genus Diadema; species Diadema antillarum. The sequence goes on along the minus strand of NW_027272180.1, from coordinate 18,214 downwards.
TTATTTCATTAAATTGACTTTATTGATGCAGATATATCAGACAATTGATCTTTTCAGGGGCAAAATCTGTTTACTTTCAGTGAACAGTTGATTTTAGAATTTAGATGTTTCACTCTTTTGTTCACAAAACTTACAACATCGAATTTGTATGTGAATGTAAAAAGCAGGGATCCAAGATTATTATACTTAAACTTTACAAAGTGTGCAGCTAGGAAGTATGTGCATGTAATTTTCTTTCATTAAAGTATTTTTGGTAGTGTATGAGAGGATATAAAATATATAAAAATCAGATGAGAAGAATCATAATTTCTAACCTGGAAATTGATGTTTGTTTGTTTGCAAAGATATGTTCATTTTGAAAAAATTCCTTGCACAGTTCACATGAAATGCATTTTCCATCAGTTTAATTTACACAGCGTGCTGTTCATTGGGCATGAGGTAGAGCTATCCACTAAAGGGCAACTCGGTGTCGAGTTCAGATTTATGAGAAGCCACCTCAATGAGGGATTTTGGCTCAGTCTATTTCATTGCGTGTTCATCTTGTAAGTGACATGCTGGTAAGAAACTTTATTTCCGATACATCCAAGTGCTTTTTGAAGGGACGTGTTAAAAAAAAAATACACAAGAAAATACAATCTCATGTAAAGATGAACTAATGGTAGCCCTCATGTCAACATGACAATTACCTTAACTGTCAGTGACCCACACTTTGTTTTACTTTTTACTCACAGAACATACAGTACACAAGTGCTGGCATGTGTCACTGCAGTGTGTGTCATTCATGATCTGTGAAGTTCATTTTGCATCGACTGTGGCTATCAATGATTGCATGCTGAACAGTCTGAATTTGTGTAGGATGGCATAGTGTTCTTCAGAACATGAAACTCACATGCATTGATAGTGTATGGGACCCCATATTAGCAGACAAATCTCTTCACATATGTGCTATTCCTCTTCCCCCTGGAGAAACTGTGTCTTTTAATGCAGTTCACATTTATTGCATTGATTGAATACCATAACATCTTGCTTGCAATTCAATGTGTCCTGCTTTACTGTCAGATCCTCACCAATACTTCCAAACTTAATATATTCTGGATATATGCAGAGTATGATAGGGTAGTATGGGTAAATTTGTGATTTCATAGATAGCACAAATTTATTTTGTTGAAAAGAGAGGAGTTGCTACTGAGATTGTTCAGGACATTTGAGTACAGGATTGAGTAGATATTTTGACTCGTGAGGTATATTTTTGTGCAAACATGTTTCCCTTGGGATTTTAAGAAACCTGAGAGAAGAACATACAAATTATGATGCAATGCACATAATGTAAACATGTCTGGTAGGTGTAGTCATCACAAAGTCATTACAACACATTTTGGAAAGGAGCTTACTGTTCCTGTATTAAGAGTGTTTAGTCACCCTTTCACATACTCTTCTTATTACATTGCCATGTATATTATTGCATTGGATCAGAAACAAAGATTAGTATATTTAGCCCTAATGCTCAAACTTTTTGCCTCTACGTTTGTTTGGAGATTTTAATTTGACATTTTTACTTTTGCTTATAAAGTGATGAGTGAATGTGTTCTTAGTTTTTAAAGTTACATTTTTGTAGTCATTGATATTGTGATTAAAGTTTTCATTTGTCAAGACAGAAGGATTTTGTATACAGATTATGTAGGGATAATTTTCCCCCAATGAGCCCAGCCTTTCGTGTTGTTATGTTGAAGAGTAATTCTGTTTGTACATATTTATTTCATGATTATTTCTTACTTAAGAGTAAATGTTTGCCAACTGAAATGACTGGAACAATCAGGATTTTGGACTCATGCTGTGTTTCGTTTTTGTTGTGTAGGTTATGTTCAGATTTGCTTTTGTATGATTATGTTCTGGAGAAAGAGTTTTTTGTGTTTTGTTTTTTTTTTCCAAAAATTGTCTCATGACTGTAGTGCTATCAGTGCATTATTATTTCTTTAAATCAGTTGTATGATGGTTTGTGCCAATTTGATATTGTTATTCTCAGAAACAAATCATTTAGTTAAAAGCCCAAAAGAACACTCATGTATTATTAAATATACCGGCAGGGAGTTCTGTCATCAAAGAATATGCAGAAATTTCTCAAGTCTTTTGTCTCATAATGGAGAACAATTATGAACAAGCCATGATGTTTGCTATTCTGTCATTTCTAGAACATTTATGACAAGCTTTGTTAGTTGTCTTATTTACAAAAGTAGCAATTTATTCCCAGGCACCTATAAGTGAATGTACTGTATACTGTAAAACGAGGAATGTTCGCGTGCATTTTGATTTCACAAAATTCGCGAGAGCCAAGATTCACGATATTAAAATGCACACAAAAGTTCTTGTTTATACTACTGAGTATATGCATTGACTGTTAGAGGCAACTCAAAAATTTCATGCCACAAAAAAGGCCGTTGGCTCCAATACACGAAATTATCATGTTTTACAGTTTTCTGTATCAAGGACAGTTGAGGATGTGTCCATTTGCCAGCTACAATGTAAATGTATATTGCATTCCAGATGCTTATTTTAGAATGCTACTAACTAAATGCAAATCCTAGTTTCTGTTGATTACCTGCTTAATGTGTTGTCTTTGTCTCAGCCTTTTATTTTATGCCGCTGTCTGTGTAGGCTGGAGGTAGCATTACCAATTTCAGGCTTTTCCACTCACATACCTAAGATCTCATTGAGACATTGTGGAGCTGTTGTGACTCTCTGTGGATAAAACTACAGTCAATCATGAAGTCCCTTCAGCTGTTGTGCCCCTAGACAAGGCAATTTATCCTCATTGCCTAGTCCTTCGGTCCCATGGGTGCTTCCTTAGCAGCCATGTGAACTATGTCAATTCGATTGAATTCTAATTCAATATCTGATTAAAAAGCAAAGCAAAACAAAACAAAACAAAAGCTCAAAGTGAAATTGCTGATGTTCAGTCAAGGTATGCAACATGATGTGCAGATTTACCAGTTAAATTTAGGGCAAAAATCACTTGAGATCAGAGCTCAAACTGGATGATCACCAAAATTTGACTAACATGCAGCTTGCCAGTCATAAGTTCAGCTAGAAATATCCAATTGTAGAAAGAATTTGGGAGGAGAGGATGCAATGCATCCATGAAATGACAGGAGTATCAGGGTTAAAAGGTTGTGTACCCTGGAAATTGGCCTAAGAAAGAGAAATGCTGGATTTTGGTTGTGGATATATAAGTGAATGGGTCAGAATAATGTTGGGCAGGGAGCAGTATTGCTTAAAAACTGATCTGCACTATTGCTGATAGCAACAAGATCAGTGTGGGGAATATATCAAAGAAGAAGAGGCCTCTTGTCAAGAAACATGAATTAGAACTGCCAGTAGTCAACAGTGTTGGCTTGCTGTATATACATTTCTCTGCATACATCATAAGGTTTAAGTGTTTTGTTATTGTTTTGTTTGCATGTGTGTTGTGTCTAACAAAGCTAAAATCTATTTGTACTATTTTGTAATTCCAAATAAGTCTTGTTTCAGTCAAGTGCATTCATGATTGCGAACTTAATGAAGTGAAAGTAGAGCCACTTTACATGAGAAGATAGAAGGCAGCTTCCTCTCTGCTGTTCGTTCTTCCTGCCCACGGGATATGTCAAGAAAGATGACATAATTAAATTGATATCTGTGACCTCCCCTCAATACCCACAAAAAGTTGCATATTAGAATTCTCTGTGATGGGCCAAAATATGACACCTGGGTTGACCGACCCAAATTTTCAAAGTTTGTGTCACCCAAAAGATTAATCTTTTCTGTACCTAGTGTCAAAATTTGGCAGCTTAATACAAACCCAAAATTGAAATAGCAGTTTTTCTGGACCATAATTTTTTGAAAGGCCTTGCTTTCACTGGGAAATAGAACATAGTGTCCTTTTTTTCACTTATGCACAGCATGCCTATTGACCCTAATCTTTACATCCTCTTTTCCTTCTTTTCAATAAAACTGCACCTCCCAACATGCATCTTATTTCAATCATTTTTTAATGGGTTAGGGTGGTCCAATTTTGACAAGTTATATACCATTTTAAAGCTTAGAGCTCACTCTTAAGAAAAGGGAAATTTATTTTGGCCTATTTTCTGTGGGTTTTGAGCTGGGCAATCACTTTCGTGGTTTGTGAAGGATGAGATAGGGAGGTGAGGGGAAGGTTGCATGGTAAATACATGTATATATCTTGAGTGAGTGTGAACCAACGTTCCATGCAGGTTTTCACAAATGCTTTTTCTGTATTGTGCATCATGCATATTTCATCATCCATTGTGCTTCTTTTTTTTTTTAGATTCTCACCCAAAGTCAAATTGTTACCAAACTTGGTTGGAATTTTTTAAACCAGAGATACAAAGTTATTCAAACTTTGCAAGTGGACCTTGCATGTGTCCAGTTACAGAGCCCCAATTGCCCAAAACTGAAAATTTCAAATACACGTTGTACATGTATATTCTTGTCCAGATCCAAAAGTAGCACAGCCAGGTGTATTGTGTAAACACACTCACAGAGGAGGTCAAGATTGTAAGTCTTTGTAATACAGTAGCAGTTGTGGCCCAAAAGGGGAACATATTTAGACTAGACTTGGCCCAGCGGTTTACATTTTTTTTCTTCTTTAATGTCTTTGAATGTGTGTGATGAGATTGTAAACTCATTTGGTAGAAGTCATTCGTAGGTTCCCTACCTGATAGGGTAAGGCTCCAGGACCAAAACTGAAATTTGGACATTATCTCTCCAGATCCAGAGATATACAGCCATGTTATGCTGTATTAAATATGAATACGAGTTGTTCTTCACTGTATCAGTAGCAGGTATCACATGGGGGAGGAAGCAATATGTTACCCAGAATTGAAAAACTGTGTCACTTTAGATATTAGATGGCATGATCAGAGTTTATATCAATGCTGTGAAAGGACTATTCGCAATTGCAGGAAGAAACAAATTAACATTCAAGCTGTACATTTATACCCCAAATATGCAAAACACTGATACTGTAATAAAAGCTGAAGCATAAGTTGAAATAGTACTCTGTATATGTAGTACCCGGTGTTTCTGTGTTTACATTATCATTACAGGGGACAGGTAGCATGGTTCATAGCTGTTCAAGGGATTACCCAATTGGGCATCTTGGCAGAAAAATCATCCTTTTCATAATTTGTCTGAATGAATCACCAAAGTTGGTAGAAAATATGAAGGGGCTCCATACCAGGTTTCATCAATATCGAATACAATACATGGTATTTCAGCATACACAGGACTAGAGAAAATCTGTCAACCTATACACATGTTGACTTACAAAGTAGTTAACAGAATAGCAAAAGAAAAATTCAGGACTTTTTCCATAACATCAATTTATTCAATTTGTGGACAGCAACAGCAACCAAGATTGTTTTTACAACAACTTTGGAATTAAAGTCAACTTTAAAACATTTTACATTCAAACTCACGTTCAATTTAAAGTGGTTTGTTTGTTTGTTGTTTTTGTGGGGGGGGGGGGGGGGTGGGGGGCTCTTTAAAAAAAGGAACAGAAACATGTTACAATGAAGAGAGTGCTCAAATCTGCAAGTGTGTATGTGATTATTGAAGAAGATATTACGATATTACTGGTTGGAAAGTCTGTGAGCCAGCAAACATTGTATGCAGCATCTTTTGGATAATTATTGGCCTCTACAGCTACGTATCATGTTAGTTCATGCCAGAAGATTTATTGGTGACACGATGAAACGAGTTATAAACTGCGCAACACTTTCTCCAGAGCTTAATAATAGAATGTTTTATCTTCTTTTTTTCGATGTTTTGATACTGGTAAATCTCTTGCACAGACAGTCTTGATGATAGCACTGTACTTAGTACATTACATTAACTACTCAAATGATGATAGAGGGGTGAATTCTTCATCTAGTGATTTTCTGCAGCCAAATCTGTTATCCCCCTGTGGAAGCTGGAATCGAAATATCTTATACGAGCTCATCATGAAGCATTTCTGTTGTATATTTGAATCAAACCCTAAATTCCAAGTTTGTGAAATATCGTCAGGACAAATTGATAGTATTTTTTTTCTTCTTTTGAGATTGAAATTCATGTCCACATCCCACAACGGCCAAAACTGAATATCACAGAGATATTATGCGAATTAAGATGTGACAACTAAAAGAGAGTTTAAAAAAGAGAGAGAGAGTTGAATGGTTTACAGATTGCCCACTGAACTTAAAGTGAACTTTAACACATACAGTATACTACGCAATGGACATGTGGTATTTCAGTGGACAGTCAAAATTTTAAATGAAGAACTCGGCAAGATTTACAGATTAGTCAATGACTGTTAATCTTTTATGGTATATACACCAATTCAAACACCAAGTCCAGCTTCATTTTCATAAAACTTGCATAGCAACAAAAATCTTTTTTTTTTGTTTTGTTCATGCAAGACGAGTATTCAATTATGTTATTGAAAGTTTGTCATATTTGTAATAGAACTCTAAAAACATGACAGTCTTTGTCCATATTTGTGTCTTGTTTGTGAGCTAAAGCATGCAGAGCAAAGTACTTATTGAAAATAGGAAATCAAGGTCATTGTCATGTAGCACAATGAATACAGAATGTACTTTTATTGTCATCTCCACGACTATGTGAGGAAAAAATTTGGTGCCTTTCACTTGACAAAATATAATTAATGTACATGTAAATAAAACATAGCGAAGCATTGAGGCTAGTGTGTGTTGTTGATATGTGAATGTCTGTAAGCTTTGATGCTGCATTAATTGAGTAGTTGATGCATTTGACATACAGCACAAAAGACTGGGGTGATTTGAACTAGAAATATTAACCACAGTGTTGAAAGGTTGCAGTAGATATTGAGCAAAATGTGAAAGTTCTTAATTTCAGGTGGCAGTTCAAGTTCAAGTTCAAGTTCAAGGTGGCAGTATGATTAAATACAATGAAGAAAAGTACTACATGAATGAAATAGATGGGAAAAGTATCTATATAAAAGTCTTCGAACCTACTGCTGCTGCTGCTGCTCGCACTTGCTCGGTGCGCTCAAGCAGAAAAATGGTCCATGTCCATTTAGGTAAATGGGGATGTGAAACTGGTCCACGTCGATTTGCGTATATTGAAAAATTGAATGGTCCACGTCGATTTGGGTAAATGGGGGTGTTTACAACGGCTTTAACAGTTTTACGTTAAAGACTCCAAAATCTATATCCAAGAATGAAAATGTGTGATTTGTTATTCTCATGCAAAGTAGATATAGTATGAGATACAAAGGTATGAAATAATCATTTGAAAACACTTTAAATGTAGATCTGGAGGGGCTTTTTGTATAAACACACTTACAAAAGTAACTTCTTGACCTTTGCATTTTTACTATTGTTTATGAATGATATAAAATGATTTGTGGACTGAATGTGTCTTTCATAAAAAAAAAGCTTATATTGCAATTAGTCCAACATAAAAAATGGAGATGATTGAAATGAAAAAAAAAATGTACAATGCATAGATGAATGGAAATAATTGAGTGTATGATAAGAATAAAAAATAACTGAAGTGTGTGAAATATTTCACATGAATCAAGAAAATATTTGAAGTGCATGTAATATTTCACGTGAATCAAAGAACTGCCCTTTATTGTAAAAAAATAAAAAAATAAAAAAATCTACAGAAAAATCAATAGATGAACAACTACATAAGGACTACTAAAAGTTACCCAAAACAATTCTATGCCAAAAAATAAACACAAAAACCGCAAAAAATTACAGTTACAAACATAACTACATAAAACAACCAATGATAATTCTCAACAACACAAAATAATGTGCAAAAAAATCTTTTAAAATCAATTGAAAACAGACTAAATAAAGATTACTCAATACTACACAAGATAATAAATACAATTCTACTGTATACCAAAAAGATAAAAATAAAATTTAAAAAAACCCTATATAATAACTACTTATAACAAAACAAAACAAAAAAGTTCTATGCAGAAATGAAAATAAAAACAAATTTCTACCATAATATTTACAGTTAAAAACAACTACTCAATACTCCCCAAACAATAATTCTACTTGCTCAAAACAATAACACAAATGTAAACTATACACCGTTAAACGACACTGTCATCAAAATACATATCCCACAATTGCGTAAACTATAAAAAAAAAAAAAAATCTACAGTTCTTGACAAGGCCGATAAGGACGCCGAGCCTAGCTGCCGAGGCAGCTAGTATATGTATATTTATATATGAAATACACGTATAAATACAAATATATATGTATACATATATATATATATATATATATATATATATATATACATTGTATATATATATATATATATGTATATAAGTGCGAAGAGTTTGTGAAAGATTCAGGAAAAGATGCTCTATGCTAATATATAGCAGAGCGTTATAGTCCAGATCGCCCAACGGAAGATCGTCCAGTGGAAGGACGTGAAACCGTCGGTAGCGGTCTCCTTGCGCCTAAGGTAAATGACTATACATATGTATTATATATATATAATTATATATATATATATATATATATATATATATATACACATATTCTGACATCAAGTAAAAGACGGAGAGAGAGATTTTGTGGAATTCATTGCACAGGGCAATTAGAAGGTGAGTTCACATGCTTCATCACAGATTGCCAATTTGTGTTTGATCACAACTTCGGAAAAGAATAAATCACAGCTTTCTTGATCTTGATCAACTTGTCATATTGTTTGTATGGGCATATGAACTTGACTGAAACAAGACACATGCTCACACATACACACACACACACACACACACACACACACACACACACGCACACAATGAATTGATTATGCATATAGCTTGATGCATGCATGAGCGTATGAATCAAAGATAACTTTATCTACTCTTATAGTTGACTGGATCGATTGTTGATATCCCTCAAAAATTATTTCTTGTCCTATTATTATGATTGGTCAAGAGCACTGAAAGCAACAACATATTCCTACCATGAAAATCCTTGTCCCGTCAGTCTTACTATTTTCTCTAGGGAAGTAGTAAAAAAAAATCAAAACAAAACAAAACAAAACAAAAAGACCTAGCAATGTATGTCGCCATGACGACTGGTATACATCTGCCATAATGCATGGTTCTCCCAATAAGTCTATATTACGTCTTGACAATGTGTGACAAAAGTTTCACTGAATTGGCAAAAAAATTAAAATGACATGTTTCTCACAAATATGTTCATTGTTCACTTTTCTTGAAGTAGGTTTAATTGGATCAATGGCTAAAACAATTGGAATCATATGTAGAATTAGACAACTTGTGCCTATAGACAAATCTTACAATCATTACATAACACCCTTATCCTGTGTATGTCTTATGGACAAGAAGTTTGGGGATGTACATACCATTCATATGTTCAATCTATATTTTCATTACAAAAAATAATCAGTGCGTGCAATCTGTTTCAAAGGAACCAGAGAGCATGCATGGCCCTTTATTTCATAGTTTAAAATGCTTGATGTTTATAGACTATATACCAATTTGTAATTGCAACTGTAATGTTTGACCTAATCCATAGCATCATACTTCACCGCACAATGTCTCCGATTATTGTCTTGAAATTGAGCATAATTATGATACATGGTTTGAAAAAAATGAATTATAAACCAACCAAAAAAAAAATCAGATGTGAAACTGGTAAACACTCCATGTCAGATGCGGGCAGTATGATTTGAGAGGATTTCCACAGGATGTAAGAAAGATGTGTATTACCCCTAAATGTAATATCAACGCTAAATGTAGTATCGACCCTAAATGTAATACACCTTAACCCTAAATGTAATAACAACCCTAAATGTAATACATTTTAACGCTAAATGTAATAATCGAGTCAACCCTAAATGTAATACATTTTAACCCTAAATGTTATAACCGGAGACAACCCTAAATGTAATACATGTCTACCCTAAATGTAATATCGACCCTAAATGTAATACATGTCAACCCTAAATGTAATATCGACCCTAAATGTAATACTTTTTTAACCCTAAATGTAATATCGACCCTAAATGTAATACATCTTAACCCTAAATGTAATATCGACCCTAAATGTAATACACCTCAACCCTAAATGTAATAACAACCCTAAATGTAATATCGACCCTAAATGTAATACACCTCAACCCTAAATGTAATATCGACCATAAATGTAATACACCTCAACCCTAAATGTAATAACAACCCAAAATGTAATACATTTCAACTCTAAATGTAATATCGACCCGAAATGTAATACATCTTAACGCTAAATGTAATACCGGCCCTAAATGTAATACATCTTAACGCTAAATGTAATAACAACCCTAAATGTAATACATTTTAACGCTAAATGTAATAACAACCCTAAATGTAATACATTTTAAGGCTAAATGTAATAACAATCCTTAATGTAATTCATGTCAACCCTATCAAATATAATATATTCAACGCTTAATGTAATTAAGACCTTAAATGTATACACCTGATTATAGAGAGGGTAAGCAACGCAGAATATCGGGCAAAATGTCAGGGGGTATACGAAGGAGATATGACGCAACTTTCTCTCGCACTCTTGAAAGAACGATAATAGTTGGTTAAACTTGTTTTTGTTGTTTACCCAGGTAAAAACCACACAGTCATATTAAATCTATCGTTTGCTGCAAAGTTAATTAGGTCCATGTGACATAGTTCTTAAATCTATTAGCTTTATCATGCTATCACATAAACATTTTGTATTCCAATCTTTATTCAGTGTTCATTATTGCTTAGAGGGGTTTTTTTGAAAAAAAAATGGGCAAAAGTTAAGTCAGTTTGCCTTACTCATACATTCATATATCATAGAAAAGTCAATATATAAATGGTGACTCAAAGATGATAAAAAATACATCTATTTCTTTTTGCTTTACTGGCATTTTTAGATTTATTTCGTGTACCCTCCCCAAGACCAATTATTGTCCCAGTTTTCGTGTAAGTATAGTCGTGATTACCAGGAGTCGTGAACAATGTCATGAGGCTAATATTTCGGACAGTGATTTGCTGCCATGTCAATGTGTGACAGATATTTCGTCATTGAATTCATTACATAGATAATGATGGTTTAGGTTGACATGTATTACATTTAGGGTCGATATTACATTTAGGGTTGACATGTATTACATTTTAGGGTTGTCTCCGGTTATTACATTTAGGGTTAAAATGTATTACATTTAGGGTTGACTCGATATTACATTTAGGGTTGACTCGATTATTACATTTAGCGTTAAAATGTATTACATTTAGGGTTGTTATTACATTTAGGGTTAAGATGTATTACATTTAGGGTCGATATTACATTTAGGGGTGATACAAGATGAACACCCGTAACACTTTTTGGAAATCATTACGAAAGTATCTCTTATCAAATCATGTATTAATGATCCCCTATGAAAACCTGTAAATATGTACATATAACATTGCTTCTCTTACGTTGTATGTAGTCCCTCTGTTAGATGCATAAATACACAAAACAACTCTTGATTTCCCCAGTTAAAGGTGCATAGTCCCGGTAGTGTAGAGGGCGCTGTTGATGATACTGCCGATCACCGTTAGCATTGATACGAAGATTACCGAAGTTGAGCTGTCATCAAGAGTAAAGTGCATAGGTGTTGCTAAGTAACGTTGCCTTCGTTGTCTTCTCTGCGCATCGCACAGTCTGTAGTAATGCCAGGGTGCGTGCATATGTGCTTGTTATTATGACATCACAAAAGAAGTTTGCTAAAGCTGTCATCCCCCTCAGCCGAATCATGAGCCGAACTGTGATCCGACCACTGACTACAGTGAATCGGACTTCTTCGGACTCGGGGAAGTGGGCCACCGCGTAAGCGCTAAAGAGGAGTCAATAGCGTAGGTCTCTATAGGAAACTTGCGCCCATGTACGCATGTGACTAAAACACCAGGACCATGCACCTTTATTATAAAGTGATGCAAGAATGATGCCTTCAGAACAAAAATGTAGGCTTAAGAGTGAGGTCTGAGGACCATTTAGAATCTTTGCCTGAAGTATAAGATCTTTCTCAGATTTTTTTATCTGGACATCTTACAAAGATTGCTCACATGGGATCGTGCCAATGTGGTTTATATCCTCAGAGAGAATTAAGGTTCACATTTAAAACTTGAATGGATACGTATTGTAAAAGATTGATGTAATGCTGCAGGTATGAGGAGGTATGATAGCCTTCTCATTATCCGTAATCACTGTTATCAGAAATCAAATGTGAACTGCGTCATTCTACCCAAAGAAGACTCCTCTCTCTTCTCCGGTGCATTGAGCTTGATGCACTCTCCTTCATCTGTCATCCACAAGCAGATGCTGAGATGAATTTGCATAGATGCTTGATCTGCATGCACAGTATATACACACCTGCTCTTTTCCCTGGCATTTTCCCCCGCAATTTCCTTCGTCCTCTTAAATCCATTTTGCAGGCCCTGTCGCCGTCCCCCCCCCTTTTTTTTTTCGTGGAAAGTACACTCGTGATTGGATTTCCACGGCGTCGTGTATCTTCCCTGACGGCTAGGATTGTTCCTCATAATGCGCGTCTTTCTCAATCTCCATGAGATACATCTTCTCATCCATCTACCTGGCTATTTATAGCTCGCTATCCACCTGTTTATCAGTTCATCCACTCTTTTATCCATCCGTTCATCCATCTATCTATCTATCCATCTATCTCCCAGTCTCATTTGCCTTTTTTCCCTATCCATCCAATGATCTAATTTTCCATCTACCTCATGAATTAACCTTTGCAGGTTTATATTCATGTTGCCTTTACATGTTCATGTGAGGTTCAATAGAGAGAATTACTCGCTGATAATAATCCAGTTAAATGTATAGATTTTCTTTTGTGTATGTGTCTGTGTGTTGTAAATTACACTTTGTCCATTGCGACTTAACCTAATCCAATTGAATGTGAATGAGTGCAATCCTAAGCACACAATACACCGGTCTCCTGTTCCCTCTCATTAATAAGCCAGAGGGCATCATTTATGAGGGTGACTTTGTGTAGTGCACAATCAATAGCAATCAGAGCAAAGGAAATGTGGACAATAGAGGGGGGTGTTCGTCAGATTGAGCTGGAGTGAGGGGGGAGAGAGAGTTGGGGGGGGGGGGTAGGGAGGGAGAGGGGATAGAAATGGGAGAGGGGGTAGGGAGGAAAGAGAGTATAGACAGAGGGTTGAGAGGGAGAGATGTTTTTGAAGAATCAAAGCAACAGATTCTGCAAAGTTATGTGTTTACTCTGTTCCATTATATCATTAATTAATCAATGACTTAGTATCAAATTATGAAAATATTTTTAGCTTTTTTAGATGTTATTTAGATAGTCAATTTGTACATTTTATATAGTCAATTTGTACATTTTAGAAGAACAATCATACATCATCTCACATAATTGTTCTGTCTATTTTGTCAGCGCATTCAAAGTGATTTTGTAAGTTTTATATGTCCTACATGAAATCAGAAATATAGATTACTGACAGATGAAAAGAGGAAATGAAGTGAGATTAAATTTAATGTGTTACAAACCATTCTTGCTGCTAAAAAGTCAAATGCTGCCAACTTCTGAAAGAATAAGAAGTGAAATGGAGACGAAAATTACTGGAATTGAGATAATAATCCTTATCAATTAAGCAAAAAAAAAGTAAGAAAAAGAAATGAAAAACAAAACGAGCAAACCCAAGAATGAAAGCTAAATTTGCCTGATTATGAAGTAAAAACCTGCAGAGGTGGATTTAGTTGATGCTCATTCATTCAGTGTGTGCGCATCTTGTGTGGTGCGTCTAACATTGTAGTGCTCATTCAACATTTGAACTCTACTATGTAAAGCTGCTTTTGCCTCCCTCCGTCCACCACACAGTCAGAGTGCTGAAAAGACAGCTGTTGTCGAATTCAAGCTCCGGTGCACAGAAAACTCCATTCATTGGTTCATTAGTCTCTTATCCATGCTAGACATTTATACTGCTCTCTCTCTCTCCTTTTCTGTGTGTGCGTCAACCCCCCTCTACTCTACGGTTCTTCATTGTGCAAATCTAACCAACCTTTAAAAGAGGGGACACGACCCGGCTTTTCATTTGGAGCTCTCTAGCGAGCGAGCATCGTCCCGACCCGCTCCCGACCGTTGACAGTATCTTTATCGTTTCCACCAGCCGCGGAGGGGAGGTACCTGGCGTACGTTTTCACCCCCGGGTCCCCCCCTGCTGTACCCCTCTCTGCTCCGGAGGGTTGCTGTAAATGTGATTTGCAGCGATCATCTTCCCCTCAAAACGATTCTCTCCTGTTGGAATCAAAAGTGCCGTCAGTGTCCTTCGACCCCACCCCCACCCCCACTCCGCTATCAAAAGAGGTAGGAAGAGATCGAAAAGGGGGCGAGGAAGATAGACAGATGCAGATCGGGCGCCAGTGACACGAACACTGCATCCTCTCTTGTCCTGTGCGGATAAAATCTCTTTGCCAGATTTTTGGTGGCCGACTGCCGGTGGTTTTTCTTCTTCTTCTTCTTTTTTTCCCCACCGCCCCTCCCCCCTCGCAGCCTGCCCTCCCTCGGTGTTTATTCATTTCCACCGGTCCTCGGTTGAAGGATGGGATGAGGAACCACAGCTGACTTCACAAGGAGAGGTATCTTCCATCTTCGGGCGGTGCCAGAGATCTCCGAGATGAATGTTTGAGACTTTATTTCATTTTGAAGGAGAGCGAGATACAGAGAGGGTTCATACTTGACTTATATCACATTTTATCACCCGACAATCATCATCTTCTTCTGGCCAGGAAAGGGATTTTTAGTGGAATTAAAAATGTATTCCAGTACCTACTCGTACTTCAGAGGTGAGTTACTTGAGTGTCATTATTGCATACATGTACTTTCAAATAGAGTATCAAGAACATCTACTTGCGTGATGTTTGTTTGCATTTTTTGTGTCTTGCTAGTAGAGTAGAGATGTATCTTGTCGGTGTGTTCTGTCTCATCAGTGGAAATTGATTTGTTGCAGTCTCGTAAAAGTTTTGTCAATCTATGGAAGAAAATTTTGCTATTGCAACTGAGAACATTTTACTGTAAATGTAAATGTAATGTACAAAATGGACAAAAATGTAGATTTCTTGACTTAAAAAAAAAATCAGTGTTTACTTTTCTGTCTTTATGATGAGAAGAAAAAACTATAGCTGTTTTTTTCTTGTTTATGGTTGATTATGATATATTCACATTTTCCAACTTCTTGTCATTATGATTATATGATAATATGCATTTTATTATCACAGTTATTGATAATGCAACCACTCCTTTTGTTACCACTGCAACTATTAATGGTTGATTGCTTGTAGTTGTGATGTGTGATTACTTACATTCAGATTGTTATTGCCAGTGGTGATATCACCATTTGTGTTCTTATATCATTCTTCGTGATCATGTTGTTATCATTGCGAGTAAACACATATGTCCCTCTGAATAGGACATAAAATGAGGTCCAGTGTGTGAGAGAGTGCCAACTCATGCATGTAAAAGATCATGCCTCATTCATTCATTGCAAAGAGCAGGGTGCATAACCCACTGAAGTGGTCCACCCCCAAACACATACAGCTGGACCCCATGGAAGACCAGCTATGTGTAGTGCAGCTGAATATGGGCTATCCAGCCATTATTTTTCGGATGGAAATGAAACAAACAAACAACATGACTGCTATTACCATCATCATCATCATCATCATCATTATGACGTAAAAGCAAACAACATAATATACTGACTCATGAGCATCCCAAAGGTATTACGTGTGAACCTCAATCCACTTTGGACAGGCCGACTCATAGACCATTAGACACGAAATGAAACTGGGTTGGCTGGTTTCAGAGGTGATAGCCCCGTTTTTTACGTGTGACTCAGAGAGTTGGTGAACCCCACAGAATGGGTTCGTTGGACCTTCCAAACTCTGCCTCGGGAACATTATATCACATTAAAGTCGTCATCTCGGTGTTGGCTGGCACTGTGTGAAACATTAATGGCCATCTGCATGCTGTAATGTGGAGATGCATGACATCTCTGGGGAGAACAGGGTGGAAGTTTGATGAAAGCAGTTTCTTCATTTCTCAGAGCAGAACAAACAAGTGGGGCCTTTTACACAGAGACAGCTAAATAATGAGGTGTTGCGGGAAAGTTGGCTGAGGCTACTGTGCGAAAAAGCCATCCGAAACATTTCAACAACAAAAAATTGCAGTCTGGAGTAACAATTTTTCTAACGCAGTGTGGAGTTTTCAGGGTGAGTAGTAATGAGAATGCTTGCTGCAGAAAAAAAAAAATGTGATTTTGGTCACATGATCTCCCCTTGGTGTTAGGATTCCTCCCTGTGGCCATCCCACAAACACGCAGGGAGCCTGTCAGGCTAACGTTACATCATTTCATTTTTTTGTGTGTAGCAGACTGCTGAGCTAATTTCGCATACATCTTACAAAACAGAAATAGAATTACAAACAAGCAAAACAGACTTGCAATGTTTCTGTCCAGCCAGAACTTCACCATTGTTTGATGCAGTGTGAACGGAAAGGTAAAATGTCTCATCTTTAAATGTCACAGTGTTTTCCAAAGAGAATGACTATAAAGCTGTTGAGACTATTTTTGCCCCCTTTTTTTGTAGGTTGACGAAATAGAACCTTTTTTGTCTAATGGGGGAAATTTTTGTCAGAATAATTTCTATGTGGAATAAAGAGCTTCTTGTTTTGCCCATCAACTTCTCTGTACCTTGTAGTGGATAAAAATATTTCTGTAGCCTTGCCAGTGTGATTTTGATGAGAAAAATAATCATACGAGCACAAACAAGAGTGATTGATGAGATTTGCGTGTAGCTTCAATTGGGTGTGGCTACCCACGGCAACTTCAAATATTGGAAGTTGGAACACGAGAGGTAACGCTACCCTAGGCAATGTTGACGATGGCATTTGATGCCATGTCTCATGTTGTGCTTTGTCGTGTCTTTGTCCCATGCACACATGTATGTGCATGTGTTTCTCCTTTCATGTAGCCTTAATTCCACATTCCTCAAAAAAATGCCACGTTTGGCTGTATTGGCTGTTCTTGCTGTCACAAATTAAAACGTCGTATTGATGTTATCTCTTCAGTAGCCCTTTGTGAATCACCCATTTGCAACATTCTTCTGTATTGTTCTTGGGTCATTTTGAACGATTGATTTGTCGAGATAAGTCCCATGTTACTTGAAAAGGCCATTTTATAGCCAAAGAGAGCACATGTTTGCCTGTGAAAAGAGAGAGAGAGAGAGAGAGAGAGAGAGAGAGAGAGAAGAAGAAAGGGAGTGTGTGTGGGGAGGGGGGGGGGGGGGGGGGAAGAGAAAGAGAAAAGCAAAGTTATAGAAAATCAAGAAGTGAAAGTTTTGTTTTGTTTTGTGTTTTTTAGCCGCCATCAAACCTCCTGTCATTAAACTTTCTCTTGTCTTTGTGAAAACCTGACATGACATATGAAATCCATTGCTGTGCATATACTGGTTAATCGGATTTCGAGGAAATGTAAGCTGCAAATCACCGCGCTTTCGTACATCACTTTACATTCCACTCGTGTTGCCATTATCTTTTCTGTTTTGGAATATTCTGGAACATTTTAGTGAGCTGTTATTATGATGTGCATGTTCTATTTCTGGTCAATAATAGATAGAGGAAGAAGTGTGAAGATTTTTTTTTTTCAATTTCTTATACCGAGTCAACATACTCCTCTTTTTTTTTTTTTGGAATTTGTAGTAAGCTATGTGCCACATCTTTTTTTTTCAATCAGAAAGAGTATAGTATTTATCTCAGGAGGCTTGACGCGTCGTACATAATATCAGAGGAAAGTTGGTAAGAAACCAGAACAGAAATAGATACAAGATGTATGTCATCCTTTAAAAAAAGAAAAAAAAAATGTTTGACAGCCGCATCATTCTGCCGGTGTTTCAGACAGTCGTTAATGGTGGCCCTGAGCTTCAGATATGATGGCGTGTCTTTTGTAACCCATGGGCGATGTAAAGATTGACATTTTCATCAGCCTCGGCAGGGCGCCGTTGCTAGGCAACATCTCATGGTCAGCTCATCTGCTGCCTCCTTCCTCCTGCATTGTCAGCGTCGTCATCGCCATTTTAAGTGTCACTCTCACTT